>NW_016157897.1:17779-24810 GCF_001687245.7 Rhagoletis zephyria
ATCATGTATGCGGTAGCTTTCGGAAAGGTGGAAACATATATTTAATACTTGCGCCGGGTATTTAATGTTCGGCTCCGCCCGAACTTAGACTTTCTTACTTGTTAATTTCTGTCTTGGTTTTTATTAATTTCGAAGAAGCATTTGAGAAGTGAAGAACAAAAGCGTGTACAAACGAAAAAATATAACAACAATGCCATTGTTAATATGTTGGAGTAGTTTTGTGCTACTCTGATGTAATGCAGGGATGAGTATATGGTCCTGCTCTAGGACATCGCAATGTTAATTGGACCATATTTCTTACTTGAATTGTGGTTAATTTTGGAGTACTCCTTGGTCCTTAGAGAGTATTCTTTACACGCATGCATGGAGTAGTCGCGATTTTTGCAGGGTAGTGGCTGTGACTGTTAAGCTGATGCCAGATAAAACAATCTTTTACTACTTTTTTACTCGTCAAAATTGCTATGGATTTTATATATTTAGCTTTAAAGATAACAGCAATGCAATGTTTCTGCATGAAAACTCGAATTTGGACGAAACATAAATAAATACTAAACCGGCTGATTGTCAACGCGAGCAAAAAGATGGGAGTTGGCCATCTTTTCGCTTTGTTCTGCAGCTGCAACGATCTATGTGGCATGCTTTGTTCATTTTCATACAATTCATCTTATCTGCTATTGGAGTAGGCGCAATCGCGCCATCTTACAATATATAAAAACATCACTGCGACATTGCGACTGTTCCTTTGTCACAGTATGTCACGGTGACTTTTCGAAAGTTGTCACAACAGTTACCCGTGACTTTTGAGTAACCGTGATAAAGTCACAGGTACGCAAATTTCTGCCACCTCTATTGGACTTAACGTATATTTTTTGGTAAATTTTTTTTGTGGAAGATGTTGCTCATTTTCTATATACAAAAAAATGTTTGAACATACTTTGCATCAACGGTAAGGCCAAGATACTTCAATTTTGCACTTTTTTATACAACAATTTAATGGGCTACAAAACTGCATACTCGAAAAAATTTTGGAAAATTTGATTAAAATATTTAAAATTTTGATCATTGTTTGTTAAAATTCGTCGAANTTTCTGCCACCTCTATTGGACTTAACGTATATTTTTTGGTAAATTTTTTTTGTGGAAGATGTTGCTCATTTTCTATATACAAAAAAATGTTTGAACATACTTTGCATCAACGGTAAGGCCAAGATACTTCAATTTTGCACTTTTTTATACAACAATTTAATGGGCTACAAAACTGCATACTCGAAAAAATTTTGGAAAATTTGATTAAAATATTTAAAATTTTGATCATTGTTTGTTAAAATTCGTCGAATTTTTATAAATCTTTTACAAGTTTGAAATTTTTATTTACATGTTTTTTTTTAGATAGTAGGTTATATTTTCATAAAAAAATAATAAACATTTNCTTTTATAAATCTTTAACAAGTTTGAAATTTTTATTTACATGTTTTTTTTTTAGATAGTAGGTTATATTTTCATAAAAAAATAATAAACATTTTGTAAACAAAGAAAAGTTGCCAAAACTTGCTAAAATATCTTTTCGCTATTTACATTCTCACCATCGTATATATTTATTGTATGTATACATTTTTGCGATAATTTTTCAAGTTTTTTCTCTTTGTTTTGTTTTAAATAAAACTGTATTTAAATATTGTGGAATCGCCATGTTCTTCGCCAGTGTTTTTTTTCTAATTTTTATACCCGAGCGCACTTGTGCACAAGGGTATATTAATTTTGNGAATCCATCAGACAAATTGGATTTTCATTAATACGTGGCTTTTTTCTTAGCAAAAATCGAGTCAAAATTCTATTTTTTGAATTTTTGAAATTTTACACTTCAAATCAGCATCAAAAAATCTATAAGATGAGGTCGGCCCGGTTTTTGATATAAAATACGATCAAATTTTGTTGAATCATGTTATTTTTGAGTTTATTTAGTAAAATTTTGTCGTATGCGACAATTTTCAACAAATTTGCAGCCACTTTGTATGAAATACGACAAAATGTGTTACAAAATTGTGCTTAATTAACGATACTTTATATTCACTATATCGGAAACTTAAGGAGATATCGGCTTAGTATAACTCCAGTATTGGTACTAAATAATCGATCAAATTTTAGTCAATTTAGTCAAATGAAATATGCTGAAACTGATAACACCATTCGAATGATCTTAGTTTATAATGCATAACTGCACCTATAACTAAAAATCGTCAGAATGGCGTTACGGCAATCTCTTATCCACGCGACGAAATGTAATTTCAAATGTCAACTCATGAACACAACAGAAAAGTAGCGAGTTGGTTTACTTTCGAAGGAAACTGCGTTAATGATTCGTAGCGGCCTTGTCTGTAATATATGTATGTACATAAAGCTGGAACTTCATAGGCAAGCGTATGCGTACGTATACGTATGCATGCGTTTGACAGCTGATTTGTATACACATGTTCTTATGGGATAAACTCCATAAGAACGCGAGTAAGCGCAGAGAACGGACAAAAATTCGAATGAATTCGAATTCGAGTTGAATTTTCTCAACTTTCATGCATTTGCTTGCGCAGGCAACCAACTTAAAGTTAATTACACCAGGCTTTCCCAAAGTGGGAGCGTATGCCTGTGGTGCCGCTAGTGGCTAGAGTATACTAGTGGTGCGGGCAAATTCTTTAAACTTTCCATGTACAACGCAAGCGGTTTGATCAAAACACACAACATGTTGTCTCAAATGATCATACAAATATTACGATCATCTAACACGCAACTGTTCAGTTGATCAGAAGTGCAAAACAACGCGTTCAGAAGGTGCAATCGCAACAGTTACTGAGCTGTTGCGCCTTCTGAACGCGCCCAATTTCCATATAAAATTCGAAAAATTTAAATCATTTTTCAATTAAATTTCTTTCGTGAAATTGGCTGTAAAAGTTATTTTCTGTAAAAGTTATTTTCTTAGCATTACCAGCGTTAACTTGGAAAGTTTAGAAAAAAACCATTGTCTAATATTTTACCCAACATTGACTCTGAGGATGCCTACAGCTGGATAACNCAAAGTTTAATCAAAATTTCAAACATTTTACTACAGCTGCAATTTTATAGTGCAATATGTTTATTTGTATACGCATATAAAGTACATTTAACTCATGAAAACAATTTAAAAACAATTTACATATTTAAATTCGCTGTTTACATTTAACTCATATGGCAAGTGTTTCAGTGCACGGCCGTGGTTTAAACTTTAAACTAATATTAGCCAATAAAATGTCAGCCAGCTGTTCAACTTAAACTCAGTTTACTGAAAAACTGGCGCATAGTAGTTTTATTTTAATTTAGTCTCCGTTTGCAGTTCTTATGCCGCTAATTGCTCATCAATTACAAGTTTCGCGTAGTTATCTTACTGCCATACCTAAACAAAAGCGTCAGCGTTGTCTGGCTGTCAAAATATTCTCATGCCCATACAATTTGTATGAAGCAAACCGACACAACGCGGCGTCAACGCTGAGCGGTTGGAAAATCCGATTTTGAAAGGCCGTTAGGTATTGAAGTTGGCTGCAGAAAATGGCGAAGCTGTCATTTTCGTGTTACACGCAAACAAACCTATGCTTACTGTTGGTGTTATTTCTGCATTTGACGCAGCGTTGACGCTTTTGTTTAGGTATGTCACTTCAGCGCTAACGCTAGGCGTTAGAAACCGCTCCGCCCAACGCTTTTGTTTAGGTATTGCAGTTAGTGTTTCGTTAAATATTTCGTTCATATTGCCAAATTTCCTGCAAATACATAAGAATTTACAAAATGAATTTCAATACTAACTGCCTACTTTGCGTACTTTTCTACTACCATTTTCTCACCAAGGGATTTCATTCTTCCCATTTCTCTGTCCTTCGTAAATGTACCCTATTATAAGGGAGTAATTATCTACCCTTTAATTATTGAATCATAAAATTTTAGTATGAAAAAGTGCAAGTTTGAAGTTGCTGAAAATCCCGTTGATTTTTGATAATTTCTTTTGCTGAGGCAGTTCTTTATTTTCCTCCATATAAAGGTATTATCGACCATAGTTTATATATAGGCGCGTTACGCCGCCCATAAAAAATACCAAAAATCAAGTTTTTTTTTTAGCATTTTAAATTTGCACTTTTTAAAATTTAGTGGATTATAGAACAGCAGACCAATGATTATTTTTAAAATAGGTGTTAAAAACTTGGAAATTCTGATTTACCTTTGTTTAATTTTTGCAAATTTTGTACAAAGTTGGAGATGTTTATTTATTTGGGGTATTAGACGGCTTGCTAAATGACAAGCCTGACTTCATTTGTTTCAAACAACTGTTTTTACTTGATATTTTCATATGTCTAATCGATATATTGGTGAAACTCAGGAAAATTAAGTGCGGAATTACAATAAATTTTAACTAAAAAATGTTGTGATACCGGCTGTTAATGTACAGATATTCCTACTGGGTATCTATACATCTCTAAACAAGTACTTACTTACATATGTATGACCTTAACCATATGCAGGCAGATACGCTTCGTATTTTTTCGGTAAACACTGGTATGCACATACACACGATCCAGAAAATAAAGGTCGCGCCATTCGCGGACCGCTAACCCTCTCTTCGTCGATTTGACAGCATCCACCCAATCGCTGACGTCATAAAATACTTTTGTTTACATTCACTGTTGCCAACTTCATGCTTTTCGCACCAAATTTAGTGCGTATTCAAAATGCGAAAATTTTTGACTTTTGTGCTTGGTGCGTTTTTGGTGCTTTTGTTTTTAGTTTGAAGACACCAAATTAGAAAATCTTAAAAAAATTGAAGAAAAATGTATAGCAATCGTAAGTGTGGTAAACAATTTTACAAGAATTTAAACAAAATCATGGCACAGTGACAATCATAAGTGACAAAGAAATATGTGGCAGCACCTTCAATCATGCCAGAAGAAATCGACCGTTGTGCAAAAAACATTGATTTTTGAATCGGCATCCTTACAATAAAATTATGTATTCATACATAGTCCATAAAATACACCAATAAAAATTTCGTGATTTTTCAAAGTCAAAACTTGGCAACACTGCCTTTTGGTCGATGCTTCCTCTTTTTCTTGTCGAGTTCGTCTTGCTCTCTCATTCCAGTATTTATTGACGTCACGGCCAGCTGCTCTCAGCTCGATTGGCGCAATCTTGTATTCTATCATTCTTGGCACATACATATGTACAAATTTTCTCTTTTGTATGCATATCTGCCTGCTCACAAACGGCTTGTATATTTGCCCGTGGCTGTACTCGTAGCAACAACACTGCTCAGTTGCGTTGGTCGAATTCACTGCGTTTCGACTTCGAAAATATCGCAAAGCCCGCAGTATTGTATTGAACCTTGTCGACGATGGAGGATTTTGTAGCCGAAGTACGCAAAAGAGAATTTTTGTGGAATAAAAAGATGATACCATTGGGCATAAAACAAAGAACTACAGACAAACTATGGCAAGAAGTTGCGGACGCGTGTAGTATTTCAAGTGAGTGCGATNTATTCAGTGTGGCCAGAACTTTTTGGGCCGACCGGCTAAATTGTCAAAAAAGAACCGCTTAAAAACGGCTAAAATTTTCAACAAAAATTAACATGTTTTATTTAAATAAAGAGGTAGAAAGACTAGTAAAGTCCCGAACTTATTTTTGGTTAAAAGTTGTACGTAGCTATACACTACATCACAAGTCATGTTTGTATTACTTAAGTATAAAAGAGAGATCAATTACAAATATGATTTTCTTTATACTGAAAAATTGTGCCTTCTTATATAGTAGCCTTTGTGCAACGTTACTTTTCGGCCTGCAATGGCTAATGTTTAGTCGGAAACAATATTTTGAGAAATGAACACGGAAACCCGGAAAAGAGCTGAGAATTCTTTATTAAATGAATACAATTTTTTTGAGACATTAAACAATGTTGTTAATTTTAATTCATATAGAGAAAAAATCTCTCACACATATTTTGCAAATACGGTACTTTTGACTTATAAGCGTCGTCAAAAATTCACAACTTTCGACGCTTATAACCGTAAAACCTTATATTCAAAAACCCGCTTATACCCGTCTACGGCTATAAAAAGAATAGCGCTCTGGGGCCAAACACGCATATGCGTATGAGAATTAAAACAATACAGTGATACACATTTTATAAATTATTTAAACAATTTTTTATACCCGAGGGCACTTGTGCACAAGGGTATATTAATTTCGTTCACATAACGGTTGTTTGTAACAGCCAAAACGAATCGAGATAGACATAGACAAATGTATACATAAAAGCTCAGAATGAATAGAGAAATCGATTAAGCCATGTCTGTCTGTCCGTCCGTCCGTGTACACGATAACTCTAGCAAAAATTGAGACATCTCAACGAAATTTGGTATGTAGGTTTCCATTTATACGAGGTAGGTTGGTATTGAAAATGGGCGAAATCGGACTTTAACCACGCCCACTTCCCATACAACGGTAATTTCCAGAAATACGAAAACTGCGATATTTTATTTAATTATTTATTTTAACCGCTGCACCAATTTCTTCCAAACTTGGCACAATTGTTGGCCTAGATACAGCATAATAACTGGCCGAAAATTTAAAAAATCGGACAATAACCACGCCCACTTCCCATATAACGGTAATTTTCGGAAATACGAAAAGTGCGATATTTTAGTAACTACTAAAGATTATTCACTCAAAATTGATATTTACAACAATTTTTAGATGAAAAATAAGAATATTATAAATTTTTGGAAAATGGGCGTAGCCACGCCCACTTATGGTTACATATGTATACCTTGGTAACCGCTGCACCAATTTCTTCCAAACTTGGCACAGTGGTTGGCCTTGGTACAGCATACTAAATGGCCGAAAATTAAAAAAAATCGGACAATAACCACGCCCACAACCCATATAACGGTAATTTAGAGAAATACAAAATCTTCGATAAATCAGTAAATATTAAAGCTAATTTATTCAAAATTGATGCTTGCAACA
>NW_016157897.1:24835-38653 GCF_001687245.7 Rhagoletis zephyria
AAAAAAAAAACAAATATCATTCATTATAATGACATAATAAGGACAGCCTTTTTAAATAATATATAAAACTAGTACTTCTGAGTAAATTTCGTGAAGAAAAATTGTTGAACATTCTTTGTATGGAAAAAAAATGCGGAACATCGTCAACAAAAAAAAAAAAATGCCAAAAATCAACGGTAATTTGCACTTTTTTATACTAAAATTAAATGAACTATAAAACTGCGTACCAAAATTTTCTCTTCAGTTGCTGATTAAGAAATTAGAAATTTTTGTCAAACTTTGCATAATTTTTGCACAAAGTCTGAAATTTGGATTTATATCGCGTTAGTTAAGTAATCAACAATACTTTCATAAAAGAATAATAAACATTGAATAAATTAAAGAAAAATAGCCGAAACTTGCTAAAATATTGCGTCCCAGTTTTTATTTGGTTCACTTTATGGATGTATGTATGTATTTATATCAAGCATAGATGGATCGTTCCTTAGAATCTTATATTTCTTGATGGAATTTTTGTAATTGTCTACAAGTCGTACTAGAGAGGTTTAATTTTAAATAGTTGTTTAGCAGGTAAAATTGCCTCCAAAGTATATATGTGTGTCAAGCCTAATTCTGATTGCAGTTTTAATTAAATTTGTTTTTGGAAAAATTATCTATATACAGGTCTATTCTGTGCTGGTAATAAATAGACCTGATAGTGGTAAATACTTACTGTGTGGCCAGATCTTTTTGGGCCGACCGGCTAAATTGTCAAAAAAGAACCGCTTAAAAACGGCTAAATTTTTCAACAAAAATTAACATGTTTTATTTAAATAAAGAGGTAAAAAGACTAGTAAAGTCCCGAACTTATTTTTGGTTAAAAGTTGTACGTAGCTATACACTACATCACAAGTCATGTTTGTATTACTTAAGTATAAAAGAGAGATCAATTACAAATAGGATTTTCTTTATACTGAAAAATTGTGCCTTCTTATATAGTAGCCTTTGTGCAACGTCACTTTTCGGCCTGCAATGGCTAATGTTTAGTCGGAAACAATATTTTGAGAAATGAACACGGAAACCCGGAAAAGAGCTGAGGATTCTTTATTAAATGAATACATTTTTTTTGAGACATTAAACAATCTTGTTAATTTTAATTCATATAGAGAAAAAATCTCTCACACATATCTCACACATACGGTACTTTTGACTTATAAGCGTCGTCAAAAATTCACAACTTTCGACGCTTATAACCGTAGAAACCTTATATTCAAAAACCCGCTTATACCCGTCTACGGTTATAAAAAGATTAGCGCTCTGGGGCCAAACACGCATATGCGTATGAGAATTCAAACAATACAGTGATACACATTTTATAAATTATTTAAACAAGTTTTTATACCCGAGGGCACTTGTGCACAAGGGTATATTAATTTCGTTCACATAACGGTTGTTTGTAACAGCCAAAACGAATCGAGATAGACATAGACAAATGTATATATAAAAGCTCAGAATGAATAGAGAAATCGATTAAGCCATGTCTGTCTGTCCGTCCGTCCGTGTACACGATAACTCGACCAAAAATTGAGACATCTCAACGAAATTTGGTATGTAGGTTTCCAAGGTAGGTTGGTATTGAAAATGGGCGAAATCGGACAATAACCACGCCCACTTCCCATATAACGGTAATTTTCGGAAATACGAAAACTGCGATATTTTAGTAACTACTGAAGATTATTCACTCAAAATTGATATTTACAATAATTTTTAGACGAAAAATAAGAATATTATAAATTTTTGGAAAATGGGCGTAGCCACGCCCACTTATGGTTACATGTGTATATCTTGGTAACCGCTGCACCAATTTCTTCCAAACTTGGCACAGTTGTTGGCCTTGGTACAGCATAAAAAATCGCCGAAAATTTTTAAAATCGGACAATAACCACGCCCACATCCCATATAACGGTAATTTAGAGAAATACAAAATCTTCGATAAATCAGTAAATATTGAAGCTAATTTATTCAAAATTGATGCTTGCAACAATTCTTTACCAAGAAATACGTTTATGGTAAAATTTTGGAAAATGGGCGTGGCACCGCCCACTTATGATCACATATATGTATATCGGTAACCGTTCTACCAATTTGTACCAAACTCGGTATTTTTATTGTGCTTGCCACATAAAAGCAAAACGTTGAAAATTATTGAAATCGGACTAAAATTACGGTCGCTTTTCATATAACGGTAAATTTCAGAAATGCTTGAAACTGCAATATTTCGAAATTTAAGGACGCTCATTTACTCAAAATTGATACACCCCGGCTTACCATCTAGCGGTAGCTTTCGGAAAGGTGAAAAAACATATATTTAATACTTGCGCCGGGTATTTAATGTTCGGCTCCACCCGAACTTAGACTTTCTTACTTGTTTAGATTTGGAAATGTGTTATTAATGCATGTAAATATACTTATTTACATAGCGCTATTTTGGTGATTAAGTACATTCATGTACATATACTTAAAAAAAAAAAAAATCACTCGGTTATTATCCCACACAGTTTCAGTAAATATACTTATTTACATAGCGCTATTTTGGTGATTAAGTACATTCATGTACATATACTTAAAAAAAAAAATCACTCGGTTATTATCCCACACAGTTTCAAACGTTTGAGAAAAATGTATTTCTCAATTTGATATCAAATGTTTTTCTCAAATGATTCTCAAATTGAAAACGAGGTTTAAATTTTACTTTTGAAATTCATTTGAGGTTGATTTGAAGAAAGATGGCAAGTGGCAAACGATATAAAAATGTGCAGTTAAATCAAAAATTGTAAGAATAAAATTAAGATCAATTGAAAAAAACCGTGAATAAAAAAAATTTTCAAAGAGTAAGCCCACAAATAGTGGATTTGATGTTTTCGCGGATTGAAGAAGCTGCAGCTCTTCAAGACGAATTTATTATAAATTACTTTATCTTAATTGTTTCTTTTATTATGTACATCGCGAAGAAAAAATAAATATAATAAATTTTATTTCCACATTTAAAGTACAATTGATAAGTAACCTTTGAAATTGATTTGAGAGTTAACCATATTCTCAAATGGAGATCAAACTCCCCTTTTTATTGAGAAAGGTGTAATTTGAAAATCAATATCAAATCATTTTCAAACATTTGACATTTGAGAAAGGCTTTGATTTCAAATCATTCCCAAATGTATATCAAACCTTATTGTTTGCTGGGATGAAACAAAAAATCAGTTAGAATTATTAACAAAAAATAGCTATCCCGGCTAAATCACAAACTACATTAAATGTCATTGATTAATATCTATCCTAAAAAAATTTGTTAATTTTGACTGACTTTTGGTTTCTCTATAACTTATTAATTCCACAGCATCAAGTTCTTTCAGAAATTGATTGTTTGTCTCAAAGTTTTTCTGTAAGGTGTTAATTGCATGAAGTTGTGCTTTCGTAAATGGCAAACTTTCTAATACTATTTCCTCGGCTTCGCCTTCGGATTCATCTGAGGAGGAAATTTACTTATGAAATTATATTTTTGTATCGGGGAACGCTTATAAGCAGGAGGCATATAAGCGGGAAGTACTATAGCAATTTTTCTTTCAAAACTATAGGCAATTTTACGTTCAATTTCAACAGCTGATCGTTCATAGCTTTGGGAAGTGAGCTTTCGTTTGTTTTAATAAAATACAAAACAAAAAATAAAGACCACCCCTACGTGTGGCAGTTCATGCGCGGGAGCTAATTGAAAGCAATACACTAGGGGTATTTTCGAAATGTTGCATAGCCCTTACACGGGCACTAATTGCACGGATTGCATGGTAAAAACGATTTTCCTATGGCACAGCTTTGCAAACCGTCCAATCCGTATACCGTGCAAGGTCAGTAGCCATTTCTAATGCAATTTGTAAAAATGAAAACATATATTTGAATTCTAAGAAAATTAGGCAAATAGCAAAATCAGCTAAAAACGATAAAATTTTATTTTGCGAAACGGCTAACAAATTGGCTTCCGGCTAAACCGAATTTTCTCCGACTTTTACTATCGCTACCGGCAATACTGCATTTATTAGACTGCTCAAAACTTTGGCATTGCGCAAACGAAGTGAGAAATGATAGTGTCAAATATAAACACCAAGTGAAGAATGTGGCTATGCACGGTGGCATTTTCTTTAATATCACACGTTTGCATGAGGTGCGTTTTAAATCCGTAACAGTGAGATTATTATTACAATATGTAGTTTTATTCTCAATAGGAATATTCTAACAAACATCGTCAGTATATTAAATCCCCCCAAAATTTAAAGCCATTCCCCGATTCCCCCGAAAAATTTAAATTCACCAAAATTGGGGAATTATCCCCTAGTTGGCATCACTGGTACATACGTATGTACATCAGTGTTGCCAGATTTGTTTCAAGTCCAGTCTATGGGAAAAAGTTGTACATTCAAAACCACGTTATATTTAAGTTTTAGTTATTCTATCTTCCCGGCCTACTACCGCAATACTCGATTGCAATATTTTCACCGTTTTATGGTTCTGAACTTTAAAGACTAAATAATTTTTAATAACAATTTCTGTGGACATTTGACAAAACAACGTAAGTCTATCTTTCAGGGACAAAGAAAATAGCATATGTCGGCAAAACTGTTTTTACCGTCACAGCAATCGTTTTTATTTAAATGAAAACATGCAGTTGTTGCAAACAGAGACATTTTTAACGGTTGTGAATAGCGATAAAATAATTTTACATTTCTTTCGATATGCAATACTTTTCTCTTTGACAGAAAAATACGATTTGTCGACATATGCAATTTCGTATGTCCTGAAAGATAGGCTTGAGTTTTTTCGTCAACTGTCCACAGATTTGTAAACATAAAAACGAAATCCATTCTAATCTTGAAGGACCCAAAAATAACTCTGACAAATTTTCGTTCTTGCAGAGACAGCAGCCAAAACTAGATGGCGCAGTTTACGTGATCAATTCCGCAAAGAAGTAAAGCAAGTGCCAGTATTCTGCTCTGGTGAATCCTATTACATCACCGAAAAGAATAAACCCAAATGGACTCATTTCAATAGCTTAATCTTTCTACTGGAGACGCTCACGCCAAAAGAGAATGTTATCGATATTAAGCCAGATTCCGTTGATATTCGCTCTTCGGAGTCTAGTAATTCGTTGGATGATACCAAAATTATGGCAGAGCATTTTTCACCTGCCCTCCCAACAGAACAGCCTCAAAATTTACCCCCATCTACGAGTACAGAAAATATTTTCTCAAGCATAAGAAAGGTGTACAAACTGGAGGAGGATCTTGATCCGAATTTTAGTGATGTAGTATGGAAAGGAGTGTCTGACGCATTTGCCTTAGATGAAAGCAAAGATCAAGTCGATGATGATGTGCCGCCTTTAGTAATGATAAGACCTCAACCCGCAGATCCAACCTATACTGGCGGCAAAAGAGCTTATCCTCAAGAATATGATAATAAACCGGATGTATCCCACTTGAAGGATAATTACTACAAATGCCCAGCTAAAAGAGAAGCACTAGAACTAGAAAATCTTACTGAGTCCACAAATTGTTCTGAGGAGAATGAGAATCTACTTTTCTTCCGGTCACTTTTGCCTTACTTGAATAAGATGGATCCAATGCAGCAATTGCGAGTGCGTATGCGGTTTCAGGAAGCAATGCTTGAAGAACTGCAAAGATAACGAGACTGAAACTTAAAGTTACTACGCACAATAAATGTTTTGCTAATGAACTATACTATGCATTTACTTTAATAGTAATACTGAATTTCAATTCCTTTAATCTCAAATACGCTGATAAATAGTGATAAACTGTCATTTAAAATAAAGCGATCGTAAATAAAACATTTGTTATGTTCTAAGTAATATAAAATAAATAAATATTTGGCGCTTACATATTTTAGTAAAATAATTTTACTATGTATTTGGCCGAACTTCTCTTCCACTTAGTGGTGTGCGTTGTGATGTTGGTACACAAATGGAGCGACCTACAGTTTTACGCCCCTGAAAGGTAAATTGACCTTATAAGAAGCTTTGTAAAATCAAAAATACACGTATCGAAACGAAATAGATATATTCAGGACTATCACAGAATCCATTGTAGCTTCGATTTTCGCGAAATCGACACACATTTATTAGGAATGAAACCTAACTACATTAAAATCATAAAAATTAAAAAAAAAAATCCAAGCTATAAAGAAAAATTATAAAAAAGTAACAAAAATTAAGTAGAAAAAGTAACTGTCAATATTAGCAGCAATAGGTGACTTTAAAAATTGTCACTGGCACTGCGCTTTTGTATTTTGGGTTTAAGTTTACTTGGATGCACCGTATACTAATGCTTATAGAGCTTAGTTGTTTGGCTGGTAGCTCTTCCTTATCAACTTCGGGTGCTTCGTCCCAAGTAAACAACAAGTAAAAAGAATGCCATTTCCTTGTTCGCTGCCCCCTTTTCCTTCCGTCGGTGCTCGTATCAACACTAGGGGATTTCCTTGGCCTGCTTTGCATCACGGTCCTCGGTCGTTCTTTTGGTTCATCGTTTACCCTCAACTCCTTGACCTTTTTGTGGTGTTCTCGCTCCATCTCATTAGCTTTGCTAGGTCCTATACCATCTCTTATCGAAGGTCGCATTCTGCACTCCTGCGCAGACAATTTGGTAAATCATTTATGCATAACATTCCGTAACCCATTAGCAACAATTTTCATCATTGCAACGTGTCGACAATCAAGCGCAGCTATTCCGCTGCAATTCACACTTGATCATGTGGTTGTTGGTTTTTGTTAATCAGCCCTATTCTGCATTTCGATTACGTTCCCGCATTCCGCTCCGCTGGAATCGAACTTAGGTATTCTGCGTTACGATCGAAACGAAAGAAGAAGAGGAAGAGAGAAAACATCTTTCGAAATCAGCTGTTAGCATAGGAATGTGTGAAATCGAAACAAAACAAAGAAATATTTGCCAACAAACAATAGCAGCATATGAAGTTAAAGTTTGTAAATATTTTAAATCACTGTAATTTAAAAATAAAAATTAAGTGGATACATAATTATAAGAATGAAATCCATAGCCGCGGCGTTATTGCTTGAAGAGAAGAATGAGTCCCAGATTGCTGATGCGTAAGTTGAAAGGCGGAGATTTAGGGACATGTTTGATCTTTTTCAGATGAGTGAAGAGTCATAAGGAATTCATCTTGAACTGTATTACTCATCGCTTAAAGTCAGTGAAATTATAAACGTTGTTTGAGCACTCCACAACATTTGCATTTACTACAGAGTGGAAGATTTGAACGCAAATGAATCCCATTTTGAAAGCCGTCAGGAGGAAGTGAAGAACAAAGCTTATCTTTCTATAGCAAATCGAATTCGAGGCAACATACGCACCTCTTTTTAAAAAGTTAGTAAAAACCAGTGCAATAATAAAAGCATCTTTTTTATGTAACTTCACATTTTATGTATGTATGTATCTATGTGCATACATCTATTAATTTTATATAAAAAGAATAAATTGTATTCAGTGCATTTCACAGTCTTATTTATAGATAATGTAAACAAAAACGCCTGGACTTCCACTTTGAAAACGTCGCGCAATATCCCTTTTGGTTGCCATTATTTGAGCCAATTTTTCGTATTGCCCGTATTACCGCTCGCGAAAACACAGAAATCGAGAAAATTCATTTATGATGACTTTTACAATCATGCACAGTATATTTTACTTAATTTTTTTATTTTATTATTATTATTTAAACCCACGAAAATAACAATTGAAACGCTCTCCGCCAACAAATTTGCAACTTAGAAAAACGGAACTACGATCGAAATGTAGAATAGGTATAATCGTAAATTTCGAAGATTGATCGAAAGGAAACGGAACGCAGAATACCAAAGTTGCCAAACGGAGAAAATTTCGATTCGAGTCGAAATGCAGAATAGGGCTGAATAATTATATTTTTAGAATATTTAACTTTTAGGTGTGCTCGTCCTTAAGTTATTTGTTTTTGTTATTTATAAATTAATTACTTTTCCACAAAATTTTGTATCATTAAAAACGGCCTCAAGCTCAATAAAATTGTTGAATACATATAAGCCGTCATCGATTCGCCAACGGTTAGCGAGTAACGAAACGAACGATCTGAATGAGGTACAACCAAACTCGCTATCATCTATTCTTGCTAGCTAACATTGTAGTTGCATTTACATGTAAAATTTTTCGTTAATGTTAGGCACTAACAGTGAACAAATCCGACGGAAAAAATTTTCCAACTAGTATCAATTACACTGGTTTACAGCAAAAATGTTCTATGGATGCCACTATCCAATTCCTATGTAGAATTACTCGGTGATCCCGAAAATTGAGTTAATTTTTTCCTATGGAGCTTAAAGCAAAAATTGGTTCATTTTAATCACCTATATCTCACGAACCAATTTAAAAATCTTAATATAAGATACGGCAAATGAAAGCTAATGAAATTCTCCATATATACATCCCTTTCCGATAGCACTGATAGTTTCTGACAAATTAATTAATCATTCCAGGTTTTTTTATTTTTTAATGAAAAAATGAAAAAATCAAACTTAAACAAAAGAATAATTTAAAAAATAACAAGTTCTGTACCAAATTTTTACGTTTTTACTGAAGTCTGTTCTGTTACAAAAAAAAAATCAAGTTACTGATGAAGAAAATCGATGGATAAATACGAAATAATGAGTGGTCAAATGAAAATGCGCAAAGATTTTTTGTATTTTGTTTCGATGCATGGACTTTTGTGTGCTATGTACACTGTACATTTTAAAATTATTTTGTATGCTTCCCAACTCTTTGTTCTAGTAACTATTCTAAATTTGGAAATTTCACTATTTATGCACTATTAGAATATTTATACATTATTTTAATATTATGCAAAAGGTATGAGTTATTTGCACTAATAGATTCCAAATTTATTAGTAGAAACGTTTAGTGCCAAACAACCATCTACAAAATGATATTAATTGATATGATACTGACACTGTAAGAGCCTTTGGTAATTTAGGCAGATTTGAAACAGCAATTTCGAAAATTGTTTCACATAGCTTATAAACATAGTGAAATAATAGTGGTATTCATCTAAACCGATAACTTTATCAAGCAGATAATCTTATAAGTTTACGCACTCTGTTACATGAACNAGTTTATTCAGTGAAATCGCTGGATAAATTTATCAGAAATGTGTAAACGAGTTTCCATACAAATTTTGACAGTTCATTTATAAGGTTTACACAATTATAAGTTTATACGGTTTACAATGCATTTATAAGGTTTGATGAATACCCTTAATATAAAGAGGTGTAAATTTGCAAAAAATTGAGTTCGTTATTTACGCTTTTTTCAATTATGGCATTGACATTTGGTTTTGTTGCACACTTAGGTCCTCATCCTGAGGTACTGAAAAAATCAGTACTGCAAAAATTTCTTGACATATTTTTTTTTTAAATTTTTTTCTCAAATCAAAAAACTTCATAAGTTCTCACTCAAAAGGGGGTCAAATGAAAGAAAAAATTATGATAATTAATTACCAAATACGTGTACCGAAATAGAATCTCATTGCTAGCTGGTACACTTTATATTCGGCCCTATCGCGAATTTCATATGAACAAACATTCCCAAATATTTATAAAGCAAAACAAAAACAATTTTTCCCAAATTGTTTTTGTTTTGCATGTTAAATCGTGGGAACGATTTATTCACATGGAATTGTCGATAGGGCTGATTATTTTACTATGCTTATTGTCGCCACTTCAGTACCTTCCGAAAACTTTTTTCGAAAGCTTCTCAAAAGAACAAAAAAAAATGGTATTTGTAACTACATATTTAAATCACTTCACTGCAAGTTAATACTTAAACATTTATCGAAGCTCCGATTGTTTCATTTTCTTATTGTATATTTTTAATTGGAAGAAACCGTTGATATTCTCATTGGATGCATCGAAAATATTGATGTTTTTTTACGATATATCGATATGAATCGATGCTATATTTCGATGCGTCAAATGGAAAAGAACATCGATGTATTTTTTTTACTTTTAGTGCCTAGCATAAGCGACCGGAACTTAAACATATCAAGCAGGGAATTGACGAAGCAATGAGTGCTACAATTGTTATAAGGCCATAAATAACAAAAATAAACAAAAACATAAATTGATACTAATTATAATAAAAATATTTAACTTTTGAATTGTTGTACTATATTGAAATAAATTTCGTTTTATACATAAATGTCTTGTTTAAGTCATTAATTTAATAAAAAAAAACAAGCCATTAATGAAATGAGACTATTTTCAATGGGTTTGTAACACCCCACCTGTTGAAACATTTCACAAAAATCCACCTGTCGGATGCAGGAGTTAAGCAGTAGTAAAGGGTAGAGGTTTGGAGCTGAGGAAACGTCCAACCAGAGACGAAATGCCAATAGAAAGCAAAATCACACAAGCATACTGGACGCCATAGCACCATTTAAAAATGGCATATACCATTTCCATTTACCACAGCTTAATCAGGGCTCGAATTGTCACACACGATATCGTATAACTCGTCACGTAAAAACACATTTTTCGGATTATGACATACGTGAACGTACTCTTTACCACATTCAGCTTATGCGACTGACGGTATCACGTAATTTCCCTTCGTATCGTTTTCGATCCGTGAAAGGATGTTACGATTCGAGCCCAGAACTTCTAAATTTTTAATACGAATTATTATTATAACTTTAGGTATGCTGTTTTATAGTCGACTAAATTTTAGTGGAAAAAGTGCAAGTTTGAAGTTGCTATAGATACCGGGTTATAAGAATTTTTGGACTATAAAACTGCATACCAACAAATGTTATAAACAAACGTGTCTAAAGGTTACCAACTCTGGCTTAGCTTTGTTGAGCTTTTGTAAGTTTTGTACAAAGTTTCAAATGTGGATATACATCTTTGGATTTTGTTAGACAGCTTGCTTATTGGCATCCCTGACTTTATTTGTTTCAAACAGCTGTTATGACTTGAACTTTTCACCTATAC
Organism: Rhagoletis zephyria; assembly: GCF_001687245.7. Lineage (NCBI taxonomy): Eukaryota > Metazoa > Arthropoda > Insecta > Diptera > Tephritidae > Rhagoletis > Rhagoletis zephyria. The sequence continues at coordinate 35,904 of NW_016157897.1, forward strand.
AATTTAAAAATAAGTGAAACTTAGAAAATTAAGTGCAAAGTTAAATAAAAATTGCAATTAAAATAAACTTGAGTAGATTTCAATTAAAAAATTTCGCAATACTGACTTTTAGTGAAGGGACTTTCCTACTGGGTATATATATATATTAAAGAAGCATATCGAGGGCTTATATTCAATACCATCTATCTGCAAATTTCACAAAAACTACATTGTGATGTTAGAATCCATCTGGGATAGATAGAGCGTATTGAATATAAGCCCTCGATATACATACATGCATATGTTCGAACTAGGGATGCGAATACGATGTCAAGTATTTTTAAGAAACAATTAGGTAAGTAAATTAAGCTACTTAGGTAAATGAAAAAAGGAAAAGTTAGTAATTTTTAATAATGTTTATTTTATGTAGTACTTGAAATAAAAAGTAATGAGAATTGCATGGGGACCGAAAATGTCGGATGTATCCTCTTGACTTCCATCTTTACTTGAAGAATCTAGCATAATGGCGGGATCGTTGTTTAATCAGCGCTTACAAGCTAAACCATGTGTCTCAGGTTTTTCTAAAGCTTATTAAAAAGAATTCTTCATTCTCAGTCCTTTTGCTATTTCAGAATTTGGGAAACCTGTAACGTCATCAGCTTTTTTTTTAATTAAGTTTTGTAATTGGTTTTTAATACTTTCTTCTGCGACTGGTTTGAAAAATTTGTGCTTATAGCGAGCTAAATAGGTGGATATGGAAAATAAATTGTTGTTTTGCAGGAATACAAATTTTGAACAAAATTCTGTTTTCAAAGTAGTGGCTTTCAGCCGAATCGGATCAGAATATTGTTATTTTTTTTTAAACCCCGTTTGTTACAAGCATTTGAATTATTGGAATCACGGATGATGAGGGTCTCAGATAGTTAGGTAATTCTTACTTAATTAAAGGTCAGACCTATAGCCTTTTCTCTTTATAGCCAGACGTTGACCATTTCTGCTGGAAATCCGTATTGAAGGAGCTTACCTTTGACTTTAAATAGCAAAGAAGGGAGACATAGGGGGAGAGTTTTACCACAGAGGTTTTTGGCCAAGGATCTAAAGTATATCCTTATGAAAAAATATTGCCCGACAAGTAAACAAAATTACTGATTTTTTAATTTTTGCTAAAAAATAAATTTCCCAAAGAGCCCCATTTACCCATGTTCGTTTTATTAACATTCATGTTATTCTGTTTTTCCATTATATTAATTTTTATCTTTATACTCTATCGATAACTAAATCGATAATAAAGTCCAACAAAATATCGATAACAAAACCGATAGGTAGATAACAAATCGATAACAAAATCGATGACAAATTCGATAAAAATTTCAACAGCAACATAACAATACCATTTGTAACAAAATCGATTAGAAAATCGATAACGAAATCGAAAAATATCGATAACAAAATCGATAAATATCGATAACAAAATTGATAAATATCGATAGCAAAATCGATAAATGTCGATAACAAAATCGATAAATATCGATAACAAAATTGATAAATATCGATAGCAAAATCGATAAATGTCGATAACAAAATCGATAAATATCGATAACAAAATTGATAAATATCGATAGCAAAATCGATAAATGTCGATAACAAAATCGATAAATATCGATAACAAAATCTATAATTATCGATAAAAATCGATAAATATCGATAACAAAGTCGATGAATACTGATAACAAAGTCGATAAATATCGATAACATAATCGATAAATATCGACAACAAAATCGCTAAGTATCGATAACAAAATTGATAAATATCGATAACAAAATCGATAAAAAAATTGTTAAAAATATCGATTACAAAATCGATAACAAATCGATAAAAATATAGACATCAAAACCGATAAAAATATGGACTATCGATAAGTCTCGAGAATCCCGCAAGTTTCTAAAATCACAAAATAGTTCCCAGATTGAGTCTCTGTGTCTCTCTCAATTACCTTTATTTTAATCTTTCTTCCCCTATCTTCGTCTTTACTTTTATCGGCATCCTCATCGTCATCCTCATCTTTGTTTTTACTTTTATGTTCTTCTTATGTTATTTTCTTCATATACATATTCCCCTTCACCTTTGCCCTTATATATATAAGTAAAGTGTTTAAATTTACCTTGGTCTTCATCTTTGCCTTTATCTTTACGCATCTTTGGTTTTGTTTTTATTTTTATCTTTGCCCTTATTCCTTTCTTTATCTCTGTACGTACTCACCTTTACTTTCATTCTTGTATTGGNCTTATCCCTTTCTTTATCTCTGTACGTACTCACCTTTACTTTCATTCTTGTATTGGCATTTTTCTAAGTTTTATTCGTTAACCTTTTATTAGCAATTTTTTGTTAAATTAATACCATACACTCAAGAAGCAGGCTGACTTCCAAAACGTATCAATACAATGTTTGGAAACTGTTATACTGCGGTATTCAAATTGTTTGTATTTTCAGAGTTGCGACACATTGCAACCATACACATTGCATATTTTAAATATTCAATATAACATTTGTTTTTTGTTATTTTTTGGCCATTTAACAACTATATTCAACAATTTTATAATGAGCTCGAGGCCATTTTTAAATGAAAAATTTATTGTGGAAAAGCATCAACAATTTGAAAAAATGGTAGAAGTGATAGCTATTTCGGAAATCACCACATTTCCTCATCAGACTTCTTTCAGTAGGATTCGAACCGACGATCCCACTGACTCAGCCAGTTGCCCATGCACCG
>NW_016157897.1:40204-55061 GCF_001687245.7 Rhagoletis zephyria
AATTTTTCTGAATTTTCCATTTCTAAAACACCAATGCTAACCAATAACAAACGAAGCATCAACTTTGTTTCTGATGCGCTGATTGCTCCAGCGATGCGTTTCGATAACTTTTCGGCTGCGTTTTGGAACAGTAAACATTGTCAATATTTTGTAGTTCAACGTTATGGAACCTTATACTTTGTACGTATGCAAAGCAATTGACGTTTTGGAAGTCAGCCGCACTTTTTTCAGCCCCAAAAATTTCCGTTGCACCAACCAACCGCCGCTAAAGAAGTTTCACTTCAAAAACATTATTAAAAGGACTATGTTCTCTTTGACGTACGTCAAAGGTCAGGTAGAAGTGGGAACTTGTATGACTGCCCATTGATAGCTCGCTTATATAGCTTAAGAAATAATATGTTTAAAGAAATTTTTTTCACAGTTTACCAGCTTTGTTAAAGAAATACTCCCACGACCAAAGGCAAAAAATATTGGCTACAAATTGTCATTTTGTTTGCCAGATATACGTTTTATCGGTGCACTTGCACAACATTCGCATTCGCACAAGCTCCGCATAGATTATTGCGAATGCGAATGTTAAAATTAATGCGGAAGCTCCGCGGTTGCGAATGCGAATGCGAATATTCGCAACAACCATGGTCTGAACTTAAGCATATCGAGCCTTTACCGCCAAAATAACGTTACCCACATTTTTTTTAGAATTTTATTTTTGATGCAGAACTGCATCCAGATATTCTAGGAATATTTCTGCACCAAAAAGAAAATTTTGAAAAAATGTCGCTTACGTTATTTTGGCGGTAAGGGATCGATATGCGAGCAGATACGTTTCGTATTTTTTTCTGTATACACCGCTATGTACTTATGTATATACATATGCATCTACAACTTTTCTCTTTTGATTACCTGGTCGATAACAAACAGCTTGCGAATTTGCCGGTGGCTGTACTCGTAGCAACAACACTGCTCAGTTGCGTTGGTCGCGTCCACTGCTTTTCGAAAATAACGCTACGTTCGCTGTATTGCACTGAACTTAAGGCTTCGCCAGATATAAATTCTTTTCTGCGTCACAAGGGATACTTTTGACTGACATCGAAGTTAACTCTGTGATTTTGAATAGAAGACGCCACATTGGCAACGCATGCATTGCCGCAACTGATAAAAACCGCCCAACTCTCAACTTTTGACGCGCAAACAACAATGAATGGAACGAATTCAAACCAGCTGACTTTTGGTCAATCAAAATGAGCCGTTTTGTTTGCGGCAACGTTTTCATTGTGGCGCCTCGCAATGTTATGTGCGTCTCGACAATCATAAGCATCTCTGTGACGCAGAAAAGAAATTCTATCTGGCGGGGCCTTTAGTCGACGCTGGGGGATCTAATAGCCGAAGTACGCAAAAGAGAATTTTTGTGGAATAAAAAGAATATACCATTGGACAGTGTTGCCGTTGTGCGAATAAAGGGGCAATTTGATCCNCATAAGCATCTCTGTGACGCAGAAAAGAAATTCTATCTGGCGGGGCCTTTAGTCGACGCTGGGGGATCTAATAGCCGAAGTACGCAAAAGAGAATTTTTGTGGAATAAAAAGAATATACCATTGGACAGTGTTGCCGTTGTGCGAATAAAGGGGCAATTTGATCCTTTTTAAGCGCTAATACCCTTTGACCCGACTTTATGAAAATTTTGATTTTTCGACCCTTTTCCAAAATTATGTGCGACTTTAGCCCCTTTCACAGTTTTTTTTAGGAATTGTTAACAGAACCATGCTGTTAAAAAATCTTTCCTCCTGTAAGTACGAAAAAATTCATCACTTTAAACTTTTAAAGGAAATGCAACACTTCTCCTTGAAACAGCTCGGTTGCAGTGTATGTTTGCAACTTGTCCCGCTATTTACTTTTTATATTCAACAGTGGAGCGTTAAAAATACAATCGCCATTCGGAGTCGGCATAAAACTGTAGGTCCCTCCGCTCTGTGTGACAACATCAAGGCGCACGCCACAAATCGGAGAGAAGCTCGGCCAAACACTAACATATGTGTAAGCGCCAATCTATTATTATTATTTTAGTGGAGCGTTCGAGCAGCGAAAAGGTTTTATAATACATGTAAATTTCATTTTGACTTTGGTTCTCAGATTTATTCTTTTGCTAGTAAAGAAAAGCAAAAATAATATGGTGACGCTTTTTTTCGACAATAACCCCTTTTCTGTGACTTTCTGAAAATTCTCAACGGCAACACTGCCATTGGGCAAAAGAAAAAGAACTACAGAAAAACTATTGCAAGAAGTTGCGGATGCGTGTAGTATTTCAAGTGAGTGCGATTTCAAAAGTACATAAATATATGTACATACATTTGTATTGTATATCGATGTGTACTTATTTATTTATGTGTGCATGTGTACACTGATAAACGAATTAATAAAAGCTTGCTGACATTAAAAGAGTTTGTGAGTAGTTAGAGAACTAGTTTTTAAATACACTATATAGATTTAAAAAATAAGTGTGTGCATATGTATATAGAAATATCACTTCTAAACGCTGCGTTCAGCAGTATGCAAAGTTTCTCGTAAGAGAAAATCTACGCCCGCTTCGTAGGTTAGGTCTCTCTTACAAATGAATATACGCATGCACCTACATATATACATACACTAGCAAATACCCGGCGTGCTTCGCTACGTCTTAGAATTGTTTTTGCGCTGTTGCTCCCTCTCACTACATCCAAAAAAAAACGTTTAGTTCCTTTCGTTTAGAATGTAGGCAACGCATCCTATTTTCGCTGGAAACTCAATTTAAAATCTAATATCGACTTCAAGTCTACATACCACATCAAGAAGGTATTTAGCCAATATTTGTAACTTTTGGTAATGCGCTCAAAATATTTAAAGACACTGACATATTTACAACATTTTGTTGAAAGTTCCATGTGAGCACCATGTTCTAAGAAATAGTTTTTGACGAACGGAGAATTTGGAATTAATTGGCTCTTGAAGAATGTGTGCGATATCTCAAGTAGACCTTACAAATCCTACATACGAACCACACTCAATAATTTCTCAAATGTAAATTCAGCGACACCTATGATGGGATTCTTTTTTTTGTTTTTTTTTTTTATAAATGACACAACAAAATTTGAATCAAATCGACTGATAAATATGAATTTTGAAAAAATGTGAACTGTCTCCAGCGTGCCAATTGCTCATAATTATCCACTATCCACTATTTAAAAGCCAATTTAGGCTAAGAGCTTCGAGCGCCGATTTCAAACGCATATGTTTCAATGGGAGAACGCACAGTGAAGAGCAAAGCGTGCATACACGTTTGTAATTAAAGCTTTGCTCGATGCGAACTTATGCTTTGCTCGCCGCTCCAGTATGCTTTGACCCTTAGTCCCCAAACTCATAAATAAATACATATCGGTTGCTTAGAGTGAAATGTTTCTAGNGAACTTAAGTTCTGAACACATTGAAAACGACGAGCTACGGACCACAGCTTCCAATTTGTCATCTTCATTATCTAAATGCATTGTCGATGGCGACATGATTTATTTGAACGCGGCAGCGACATCATAAATTTGTATGAGTTTGACATAAAAGAAGAGGAAGAACGTTATCTGTCGCCAGAAAAATAGAAATAGATCTAATCTGGCCACAACCACAGCCGTCGCGTAGCCCGGTCGTCGCCAAAATAATTATCTACATAAGAGTACGTGTTAAAATAATTTGACAGCTGTGGTTTGTAGCTCGTCGTTTTCATTGTGTTCGGGCTATTATGCTTTGCTCGCCGCTCCACTATGCTTTGACCCTTACAGCCCGATTCCGCATCACTGACAAGTTCACCAGAGTCACTTTCATGACAGCTAGTCATTGTTCGCTATTCTAGCGCTCTAACAAAAGCTTGTTTTGCTGACAGTCTTGTCAGTTCTAGAAAAGGTGCTGACAGCGGTTTATTGTGTTAATTTTTGTCATTTGTGAAATTGTGAAATTATGGAGGAAGAAATTTTAATTTATGCATTGGCTATGAAAGCCCAGGAAAAAAAAGAAAAAATTGATAAAATGGAAAAATGGAGTGATACACTAGGGCTGGGCATCTCCAAAATGCAAAAATTTTTATTCTATAAAAAAATTCTTATAAAAAAATGGTTTATTCAACAACAAATAACATATACATTTATATACAAATAAAATTCCTAAACTTTGTGCAAAACTGGCGAAAATTCAGCAAATTTTCATCAAAATTTTCAACTTTTTAATCAGATTTTTTAAAAAAATTTTGAGTATGCAATTTTGCAGCCAATTAAATTCTAGTAAAGAAAATGCAAGTTCGGAGTTAGTCAAAAATCGTGTTGATTTTTGAGAATTTTTTTTTGTTGAAGGTGTTTTGCATTTTTTCCATATAAAGTAAAAAAAAATTTTGTATGGAAGAGACTGCGTGAAAACAAATTGCCAAAAATCAACGGTAATTCCTAGCTACTTAAAACTTGCACTTTATTATAATAAAATTGCGCTACAAATCTGCATACTCAAAAAAATTCTAAAAAATCTGATTAAAAAGTTAAAAATTTTCATGAAAATTTGCTGCATTTTCGTGAGTTTTGCATAAAGTTTAGGAATTATATTTTTATGTTTTTTGTTGTAGTATGAACTATACTTTTATACGAAATTAGCAGAAAAATATTAGAATGAAAATTGTTGCATATATTGTGAAAAATTTGCTGTGCCAATAGTTTGTTCCGGCAGTGTATGTATATATAACCTCTTTCCATTTGATTGCCGTGCGTATTGGATCATTTAAGGAACTCAGCCCTTGTGCTACCTCCTCCCAAAGCAATTGCATATGCCGCGGCTCCTTTGGATTGTTTTTGCCTGCTTGGAACTCCGTTCAAACTTTACGCACCTACATACATTTATATGTAGCACACATATTATTTCAAAAGAAAAGAAAATAAAGAAGTTTTTATCACACTATCAAAATAATAACACATTTTAAGTATTTTTTTACATAAAATATGTAAATAAACGTACTTCTTCTCAGTTGCCATCTGTTTGACTTAACTCACCAGTCAGCTGTTTTGCCTTTCATTGCGTGGTGAGTTTAAAGAGCTTTCAGCTTTTCAGTCATCGAACTAGAATAGCAGGGGAGCTTTCAACTGACAACGTCTCTGACATGGCAGCACTGACAAGCAACGCTGTCAGTTTTTACAGAATCGGGCTGTTAGTCCCCAAACTCATAAATAAATACATATCGGTTGCTTAGAGTGAAATGTTTATAGGTTCATTTTTACAAATTTTACAGAAGCGGGACAAACTTTCTGTAGCCATTTTTTAAGTATACTACCAAACTTGGCATATTTACAATGTTTTGTGTGTGTTTAAAGTAAAGAAAAACTCCATACGAATCAGATGATTCGATGCTAAATAAAAGATGTCGTTTTAGTTTGGCCTTATCGAATTTGTCGTGCCTTTTTCGGGTACACCGCTCTACCTCGGGCATTCACTTGAGCGCGTTGCTCTTCGCTTTGATTTCTTCTCCTTATTGACATTCGATGTGAATCANAACAGAATTAATTTTTTTTTTTTTGTTTTTGCAAAACGTGCAAAGATACACACATGCAATTTCTTATGTGCACCCTCCACACAGAACCCAATCACCCCTGAAAATTTCTTTGATATCGGGCAAGCCGTCTAGGAGGAGTATGCGAACAGGAAGTTTTGCCACTTAATTTTATATATATAGATATGCATGAACCAGAAACAATGAAGCGTGTTTAGCCTCCTTTTGTACACTTCTTTGCCGATGTGGTGAATTTTTCTTAGTTTTCTTGGCGTAGGTTTATTACGTCCGGTGATACTACAGCGCACAATTTTTCGCTGGGTTTATGCAAGTTTTAAATGTACGTATGTACATATGTGCATGAGAGATTTTGATTTCATAGCGGTATATACATCCATACGTTCATTGGGGTAGCCAAATCATGTTTAAGAATTCCCCGATTTCGACAATGAAATTCCCCGAATATACATATAATATTTACATACAGAACTGTATGACCAAATTTTAACAAGTTTTCACAATTATTTTTTTTGCCACTTAGTTTGAGATTTAGATTTTCTAGAAAATTTTTGAGTAAGCAGTTTTGCAGCCCACTCTTTTCTAGTATAAAGAAGGACAAGTTTCAAGTACATACAAATTTTTGTTTTAGAATAAAATTAATTGTGTTTATTCGATATATGAAAGCAAATGCGACAAAGAAAGTTCTAAAAAATCAACGGTAATTTTTAGGCATTTGAGACTTTATTATACTAAAATTGAACGAGCTACAAAACTGCCTACGGCTCAATCCACGGTGACGGGTGAAAATTTCAACTTAATTTTGTTTAAATCATTAAGAAATTAGTAAAGCAAAAAAAAAAAATTATTTTACACCTAATTCTTCACAAAAAACTGTTCATCCCCTCTTCCCCGCGCAAACTGAAATTCCTCGCAAATCAGGGAATTCACCACGAGTTGGCTTCTCTGGCGTGCATATATGTATGTACATATGTAAATATAAGTGTATGTAGTATATAAGTATACATTAATAATCATAATAAACACTTATTAAAAGTTGTGATTTAATATCTGATGATTTACCACAAAATTTTTTACTGGGGCTATGATTTAAATCCCTGTTCTTCTGGCCAAAAATAATTACGGCTGAATGAGTAGATGATTTAAAAAATATGAGTTCTTTATTTATTGGCATATGATTCCCCCAAACTTTTTGTGGAAAAAATATTTTAGACCCTGACAACTAAGGCAGTGTAAAGGGGTCTCGTTTTAACTCGTAGTTTAATTAAAAAAGTTAGAATGCAGTTTTTTTTAATAATCGTATGAAAGATAAAGAAAAAGATCGACATAACGGTAAAACCCATAGTGAAACAGTGGAAACTTTTGCCAAAATTACTAATTTTAATTTGAAGCCTGGAAAAACTAATTTATCCGCATGCCATTTAAAGGACAGTTTAAGAAATAAAAGAAAAAAGGCGTCCTTTATTTTGAAAAAAAAATATATATAAAGAACAGGAGATAACAATAAAGGACTGTCCTATAAAATAAAGGACTGTTCTATAAAATAAATTAAGTGTGCAGGAGAAACGTATGTACGTAATAGTACCGAAAAATGTTTTGGTTGCTTTTCGGAAATTTTTCCGTTTGAATTTTTCATTCTATACGCTTTCCTACTGCACTTCACAGATGTTTTTCCGTAGCCCGGAAAAAATTAAAGAAGCGCCCGACGGTAATCCAACCTTGCACGCGCCGGCACTGCCGACAACGTAGGTACACATGCTTTCAAATGTTTAGCTTCAAAAAATAAAATAAAATTATTGCTTTCAAATAACATGATATTTTTCGAACGTCGCACGCACTGTTGGCAAAATTTACGTATCTCCACTGGCTGGGTTATTTTGCAGTTTGTTTAAACTAACTTTGCACAACCACCTGCATACATCCCTGTTTCAAAATATGTCAAACATAAGCTAATCTTTTTCAAAGCCGTCATTTTATAACATAGCTTTGAATTTGATTTCGATATTTTTGTCGGTTTTCACGGCATATTTTAATCTGAAAACAATTAATTTTTAGCAAAAAAAAACCGACTTCAACTCCCATATAAAAAAAAAATATATATATATATATATCTCATGATCCGCTGATCGGATCTTAACCAGATTAGTATGGGACCACCTCTGAGACACTACCTTTCCGATGCATTATAGAATTATCGAAATCGGCTGACGTGGTCCAAAGTTATGCGGTAACATACATAAAAAAAAAAAAAAAAAAAAAAANATATTCCGACGAACTGATAACCTCCTCCTTTTTTGGAAGTCGGTTAATAAGTCAAATATTAATAGAAATGCCCACTCACTTTCCCAAAGATTTCCAATGCGCATGCCCTGGAGTTTCTAAAACTTAGAATGTAAATGCAAGACAGTGAGTTTGTTCATGGGTTTACTTTATTAAATCTTATGATTGTGAAATTTTAAATTACGTTATATGTATGTATGTATGTACATTGAATTATTAGAGCAGCGATAAAGTTCGATAATGCATTAAAATTGTTCCATCTTCATTTCCATAAAGTATGTTTTATAACAAGGCAAAGTCCAAATTGATTTGAGTCGCGGTGCGTGCGACCCAATTATGTCAGTTGGATTAATAATAATAATAATAGACTGGCGCTTACACATATGTATGTTAGTGTTTGGCCGAGCTTCTCCTCCGATTTGTGGTGTGCGCCTTGATGTTGTCACACAGAGCGGACTCCGAACGGCGATTGTATTTTTATGAGAAGCTGTTTTTATGGCAGAAATACACTCGGAGGTTTGCCATTGCCTGCCGAGGGACGACCGCTGTTAAGAAAAAACCTTTTTTCTATATTTTTTGCGATGTTACTTTGACCAGGGTTTGAACCCAGGCGTTGCGGAGTGGAAGCGCGCACTGCTTACCTCTGCACCACAGCGGCCGTTAGATTAGAAACTCAAAAAAGTCTATGGAAAAAAGTTGTAAATCCTAATCTAGCTCACAAGATTCAAATCTTTATTCTCTATATTTCTGAATTCTTAAGATTAAATCATGTTTCACAACATACTTTGTAAGCAAAATAACGAAATGGATTTCAATCTTAAAGCGTCCCTAAATAACTTTGAATTTTTTTTTTTTCAGAAACAGTAGCTAAAACTCGATGGCGAAGTATACGTGATCAATTTCTCAAAGAGGTAAAGAAGGTGCCAGTGTACAGCTCCGGTGAATCCTATTACATCGAGGAAAACAAGAAATCCAAATATACTCATTTCAATAACTTAATCTTCCTACTGGATACGGACACGCCAAGACAGAAAGTTATCGAGATTAAGCTAGAATCCATAATAGATATTCGCTTTTCCGAGTCTAGTAATTCGTGGTATGATTCCAAAAGTGTCGCTGAGGATTTTTCACATCCACTCCCAACACCTCAGCCAGAAAATGTACCCCCATCTACAAGTACAGACAATACAAGCATTAGAAAGGTGTACACCAGGGTGGTCCAAAAAAAAAGTAAAGTCGGAAATTTAATGCTCTCACCCCCTACGATTGTTCTATAACGAAAAAAAAACCCCTGTTTTTTTTTTATTTTAAAATCAAAATATATTTAGAGGTCGCTCAAAGCGCTCAAAGTTTTCCATGTATTTTTATATGGGAAAAATAAATTTTTTCGTAGAAATGGTATAGAATTTTTGAAAGTCAATATTTTTCGATCGGAAAACTCTGGTTCTCTTCAGGAGACTTTCAATAATAATACGCATGTTTATTTAACAACTTTTTAATACTAACGATTTTTTATTGGTCACCCCATTGCATTTTCGGAGTTTTTGTGGGCTTTTGCTGGACCTTTAAATTATAGTTGCAATCCAAAAATGGTTAAACAAACAATTGGGTATTATTATTGGGAATCTCCTGCAGATAAACAGAGTAGAAAAATATTGATTTTTAACTATTCCATACTATTTCTACGAAAAGCTGTTTTTCCCCCATATAAAATACATGGAAAACTTTGAGCGACCTCTAAATATTTTTGATTTCAAAGTAAAAAAATAAGGGCATATTTTTCGGTATAGAACAACCATAGGGGGTGAGAGCATAAAAATTCCGACTTTAATTTTTCACATGCATTTTTGGACCACCCTAATGTACAAGCTACCAAATACATATCTGCTGTTTGATTTAACCCGTAGAGTTGTGTAAAGCCGCTAACAAAAAGGATTTTTACACACGAAAATGTGTAAACGAGAAAAATACATATTCATCGTGTAAATTTACCAATAAATTTTAAAAATAAACAAAAGTATACTCCAATTATAGTCCCTTTTTTAAACAGATGTTTTAGAGTGTAGTCGATTTGGATAGTTCATTAACCGTGCTGAGTAACTGGTGCCTAGCCCTCTTATGTCCTCATGCACCGTATTTACATTAAGATATTCGTATTTTTTATGAAAACTTTTTTTAAATTTTTTTAAATATTTTTTATGCAATTTTTTTAAGCTTAAACCGTTTTGTCATTTTAGGGGATTTTTTTCATAAAATTCTTTAAGAAACTATTTTTGTTCATAAAAAACAAAATTTTTGGAGGTATTTTTAAGTCGGTCCAGCTCACGTAAATCTTATTGTTTTTCCGGAATATTTTGGTGGAGGTCTTAAAATATTGTATTGTAAAATACAATATTTTAAGACCTCCACCAAAATATTCCGGAAAAATATTAAGATTTAAGCGAGCTGGACCGATTTAAAAATATCTCCAAAAATGAAGTTTTTTATGAATAAAAATAGTTTCATAAAGAACTTTTTGAAAAAAGTCCCCTCAGATCACAAATTAGATTAAGCTAAAAAAATCTCCATAAAAATATTTAAAAATCTTTTCAACGGAATCGTAAGAAAGAGATTTTTGATGCTGTTTTTTTTTACCTTTTTCAAAGATTGGTTTACGAAAAACTTGAATAACTGGGCCAAAAATGTTCTGATTTAGACTTATGGGATCTCAGTAGAAAGGTATTTTCACACTGTTTTTATTTCTGGCCAAAAAAACGTCATTCGTGTCCCAATTTGTTTTTTCGAATACCAACACATCTTAATTCAACTTTGAATGACGCTCGTTCATCCTACCTTCCTCTTCCATCCTTTGAATGAGTTTATTAGCAAAGAAATAAAAAGGGTGAAAAAACATCTTTCCAATGACACCTCTTAAGTCTAAATCGGAAGAGTTTAGGTTCAGTTATTCAAGTTTTTCCTATACCAATCTTTAAAAAAAGTTAAAAAACAGCATCAAAAATCTCATTATTACGATTCCGTTCAGATTTTTTTTTATTTTTTTTTTAAATATTTTTATGCAAATATTTTAAGCTTAAACCGTTTTATCATTTGAGGGGATTTTTTCAAAAAAAATCTTTAAGAAACTATTTTTATTCATAAAAAACTCGATTTTTGGAGGTATTTTCAAATCGGTCCAGCTCACTTAATTCTTAATATTTTTCCCAAATATTTTCGTGGACGTCGTAGAATATAATAGATTTTATAATTCCAATGGAAAAATAGTACCGATTTTTTTTTGTATGGGGAGTGATGCAGTCTAATGTACATAGATATGTATATTTACAGAGCCAAAAGCAACATTTTTGTTTTGCAGATCTTCCGCTGTATCGCTTCCTAAATTCGCACGAACGTAGCAATGCTTTGCTCGATATGAAACAAAAACAGGGACGAAAGCGAGTAAATGGAACAATTTTTCATTCGCTTTTGGCCCGCTGAGACGCTGCCTATCGAAATGAACTTAGCAATGCTTTGCCCAATGTTAAGATTTTAAAATATTTGGACGCAAATATTTCGGAAGCGGTTCAATAAATCTTAAATCTGAAAAGTTTCAGATCGAGCACTTTAATTTGATGTATTATTTGTCACTGTACGATTGTAGATCGCTAGTTTTAGAATACTGGGAGGACGGTTCCGTGCGCAGAAGTGGAAAACTTTTGACTGCCATTCACCTGGGAGTGGCCAGAAGCGATTCTTGTACGTACGGTTCAAATCGCAGCTCACAATGTCCGGATATTTATATCCACGTATCCTCTGGGTAGCAACCAAACACCCGTTTGGGAGCGAGCTAAAGTGAGAAGGCGTAAAACTTCGCGTGCGCTGGGTTTGGGTCCCGCCACGTTAAAACCCCGCCCAATGAAAAGAACCAAACAGCCTCGGATGAGACCCCCTTTTTCTGATGACGACCACGGCAAACGTATAAAGGACTATGATTTAAGGGTATGCACCTGGAATATCCGGACCCTTAATGGGGAAGGTGCCTCTGCCCGGCTGGTTGATGTCCTCGGGAAGACAAAGGCTGACATCACCGCCATCCAAGAAATGCGATGGACGGGGCAAGGTAAAGTAAGCGTGAAGCTTTGCGACGTCTACTACACTTGCCATGTAAAGGATCGCAAATCCGGTGTTGGATTCGTGGTAGGAGGGAGACTCCGTCGCCGAGTACTGGCGTTCACCCCGGTGGACGAACGTCTAGCCACAATCCGCATCAAAGCTAGATTCTTCAACATCTCGCTCATCTGCGCCCATGCCCCGACGGAAGAGAAGGATGAGGCGTCCAAGGATCTCTTCTATGAGCGCTTGGAACGTACATATGAGCGCTGCCCCCGACACGATGTCAAAATCGTGCTTGGCGATTTTAATGCCAAGGTGGGCAAGGAAGGGATCTTTGGCGCCACTGTCGGAAAATTCAGCCTCCACGACGAAACGTCCGATAACGGACTGAGGCTGATCGACTTCGCCGGGGCCCGAAATATGGTAATATGTAGTACTAGGTTCCAGCATAAGAACATCCACCAAGCTACATGGCTGTCTCCAGATCGAAAAACGAGAAACCAAATCGATCATGTTGTGATAGACGGAAGGCATGCTTCAAGCGTTTTGGACGTACGTACACTCCGAGGGCCAAACATCGACTCGGACCACTATCTTGTTGTAGCCAAGATACGCACCCGCCTCTGTGCAGCAAAAAATGTGCGCCCAACAATGCAAGGAAAGCTTAACGTCGAAAAGCTGCAATCACAACAGACGGCCAATTTATTCGCCACTCGACTCACACACCTGCTCTCTGAGAGCACTCTTCAACAATTCGACATACGCAAGCAGTGGAACCACATTTCCGGATCATTAAGTACCGCCGCCGAAGAAGTAGTTGGATTTCAGCGAGTCCGAAAGAAGAACTGGTACGATGAGGAATGTCAAGAAGCCACAGAGAAAAAAGACGCCTTCTATAGGGCCACGCTGCGATCGAGCGCAACGCGAGCCATGTGGGACCGTTATAGGGAACTGAAGAAGGAAGCGAGACGTATTTGCCGCAATAAGAAGAGAGAGGCCGAAATACGTGAGTGCGAAGAGCTTGAGATGCTGGCCGACAGGAAGAACGCCCGAAAATTCTACCAGAGGGTTAGGCGACTTACGGAAGGTTTCAAGACCGGGGCGAACTCCTGTAAGAACAACAATGGCGACCTAGTGACCGATGTCCAGAATATACTTAAATTGTGGAGGGAACACTTTTATAACCTACTGAATGGTAGCAGCGCTGAAAGTAGTGAGGAAGACGAACCCGAGTCCCCAGTCGATGATGATGGAGTAGCTGTCCCACCGAATTACTATGACGACGTACGAATAGCGATTACGCGGCTGAAAAACAACAAAGCTGCTGGAGCTGACGGCCTGCCAGCCGAGCTATTCAAGTACGGCGGCGAGGAGCTGATGAGAGCTGATGAGGTGAATGCATGCAGAATATGGTCAGATGAACGCATGCCCGACGACTGGAATTTAAGTGTGCTCTGCCCAATCCACAAGAAAGGCGACCCCGCCATACGCGCCAACTACCGCGGAATCAGCCTTCTAAGCATAGGTTATAAGGTCTTATCGAGTTTATTGTGCGAAAGACTGAAGCCCACAGTCAACGAAGTGATTGGACCTTATCAGTGTGGCTTTAGGTCTGGAAAATCCACCATAGATCAGGTATTCATAATACGCCAAATCTTGGAAAAGACCCGCGAGAATAGGATCGACACACACCATCTATTTGTCGATTTCAAAGCCGCTTTCGACAGCACGAAGAGAAGTTGCCTTTATGCCGCGATGTCTGAATTTGGTATCCCCGCGAAACTAATACGGCTGTGTAAAATGACGTTGAGCAATACCACCAGCTCCGTCAGAATAGGGAAGGACCTCTCCGAGCCGTTTGATACCAAACGAGGTTTCAGACAAGGGGACTCCCTTTCGTGTGATTTCTTTAATCTTATGTTGGAGAAGATAATAAGAGCCGCAGAACTGAACCGCTCAGGCACAATACTTTATAAGAGCGTACAATTGCTGGCGTATGCCGACGACATCGATATCATCGGTAAAAACAAGGGCTACGTCTGTTCTGCCTTCACGGGAATGGATAGAGAAGCAAAGCGAATGGGTCTGGTGGTGAACAAGGACAAAACGAAGTATCTCCTGTCATCACACAAACAGTCAGAGCATACGCGTCTGAGCCTTGAAATCCAACGGCGAATCACTTTTGCCAACAAGTGCTACTTTGGGCTGAGTAGGCAAATAAGAAATAAAGTCCTCTCTCGTCGTACAAAGATCACACTCTATAAGTCACTCATCATGTCTGTGCTGGTGTATGGCGCCGAGGCATGGACATAAAAGCATCTGATGAGGCGGCTCTAGGAGTTTTCGAGACAAAGATTCTGGGAAGGATGTACGGATCTTCACGCGTTGGTGATGGCGAATATCGCAGACGATTTAAAGATGAGCTGTATGAGCTTTACAACGATATAGACATAGTGCAGCGAATTAAAATTCAGCGGCTCCGCTGGCTTGGCCATGTCGTTCGAATGGACAAAAACGCTCCTGCTCTGAAAATATTTTACGCGGGCCGCGATGCTGGTAACAGAGGAAGAGGAAGGCCTCCTCTGCGTTGGAAAGACCAGGTGGAGAAGGTCTTGGCTTCACTTGGCATTTCCAATTGGCGTCAGTTAGCACAGAAGAGAAATGACTGGCGTGCTGATCGCTAGGCGGTTACAGCGCCAATAAAGAAGAAAGAAAAGAAGAAGATTTAGAATAATATATAGATTTGCCGTTAGAAGGCCGCGAAATACTGGTGATCACTCCATTTGTGTAAAAACATCAAGACGCATACTACAAACTCGAAGAGAATTACGGCCAAGCACGTCGTAAAATTTAAAATACTAGTGTTCGCCCAGCGGTTGAAATTCCGCCCCAACCATGTACATGTATGGCATTGGTATTGGTGT
>NW_016157897.1:55086-55228 GCF_001687245.7 Rhagoletis zephyria
AAGTGCTACTTTGGGCTGAGTAGGCAAATAAGAAATAAAGTCCTCTCTCGTCGTACAAAGATCACACTCTATAAGTCACTCATCATGCCTGTGCTGGTGTATGGCGCGGAAGCATGGACAATGAAAGCATCTGATGAGGCGG
>NW_016157897.1:55591-95636 GCF_001687245.7 Rhagoletis zephyria
CAATTGAGAAGTAAAGTCCTCTCTCGTCGTACAAAGATCACACTCTATAAGTCACTCATCATGTCTGTGCTGGTGTATGGCGCCGAGGCATGGACATAAAAGCATCTGATGAGGCGGCTCTAGGAGTTTTCGAGACAAAGATTCTGGGAAGGATGTACGGATCTTCACGCGTTGGTGATGGCGAATATCGCAGACGATTTAAAGATGAGCTGTATGAGCTTTACAACGATATAGACATAGTGCAGCGAATTAAAATTCAGCGGCTCCGCTGGCTTGGCCATGTCGTTCGGATGGACAGAAACGCTCCTGCTCTGAAAATATTCAACGCNAGGAAGGCCTCCTCTGCGTTGGAAAGACCAGGTGGAGAAGGTCTTGGCTTCACTTGGCATTTCCAATTGGCGTCAGTTAGCACAGAAGAGAAATGACTGGCGTGCTGATCGCTTAGGCGGTTACAGCGCCAATAAAGAAGAAAGAAAAGAAGAAGATTTAGAATAATATATAGATTTGCCGTTAGAAGGCCGCGAAATACTGGTGATCACTCAATTTGTGTAAAAACATCAAGACGCATACTACAAACTCGAAGAGAATTACGGCCAAGCACGTCGTAAAATTTAAAATACTAGTGTTCGCCCAGCGGTTGAAATTCCGCCCCAACCATGTACATGTATGGCATTGGTATTGGTGTGACTTTTTTGATTGATTTTTTCGCTCTATTTTAAACTAATTTGAAATTTTAAAAATTGCCTGCACATCAGCATCAAAATACCTTTCTAATGATGTATAACTGTTTATACCTTAGAAGTATAGTTTAGCCGTAAAAGGGGTGTATGGGAAACATGATTACCTATTTATATAATTGATATATTTATTTAAAATATATATTTATTGATTAATTTTACTTTATAACCTAACAAACAATATTTCATAAAATGAAATGCAATATCATTAGTAAATGGAATTACTTAGTATACTTCACTAGCAAAATATTAACTGCGCGCAGTAGAACATCACCTCAAGCCTCAAAGTTATGTTCCTCCCAGTTCTTCAAGCATTATTTCCTGAAACCGCATGCGCAGTCGTAACTGCTGCATTGGGTCCATCTTATCTATATAAGGCAAAAGTGACCGCAGAAATAATAAATTTTCGTCAGTGCAGTTTTCAGGCTCTGTTTGATTTTCTAGTTCAAGTTCTACTCTTTTGTCTGGGAAGTTGTAGTAATTATTCTTCAAGTATGAGACATCCGCTTTATCATCGTACTCTTGAGGATAAGCTCGTTTGCCGCCAGTATAGGTTGGATCTGGTGGTTGAGGCCTTATCATTACTAGAGGCGGAACACCATCATCGATTTTATTTTTGCTTTCTTCGAAGTCAAATGCATCAGAGCTTTGTTTCCATATTACATCACACAAATTAGGATCCAGATCTTCCTCCAGTGTGTACACCTTTCTAATGCTTGTAAAAATATTGTCCGTGCTCCTGGGTGGGGAAAAATTTTGAGGCTGTGGTTCTGGGAGCGTAGGTGGAAAATCTTCAGCTACATTTTTCACACATTCACATTCAGTGCCCGAATTACCAGACTCGGTAGAGCGAATATCAATTATGGAGTCTGGCTTAATATCAATAACTGTTTGTCTTGGCGCGTGTGTATCCAGTAGGAAGATTAAATTATTGAAATGAGTATATCTCGGTTTCTTACTTTCCTCGATGTAATAGGATTCACCGGAGCTGTATACTGGCACCTTCTTTATCTCTTTAAGAAATTGATCACGTATACTTCGCCATCGAGTTTTGGCTGCTGTCTCTGGAAGAAATAAAGTTGCACTAGATTTACTATTGGATCGATCCAGAATATTTGACGGTAGATGAAATTTTAGTGACTTTTAGAGGCCGTTGCATCTTTCGTGTATATAAGAAAACAAAACCAGCGCCAGCAAAAATGGATGTAGATGCAAATATCGTTGCCATTTTTTGGGAGTTTAGTTATGAATCTATTTGTTTATTCATGTTATGCTTCATAGACTGAACATATTCACCTTATCAATGTTATTAACTGTACGAAGAAAATGGCTTCTGGAATGAATCTTTGGCGAATATAATCTGCTTTTTTGTCACTAATAAAGAATATGAATTTGGAGAAAATGTTAGAAAATCGTTTCAAAAAGAATACCGTGAAATTGCACTGTATAGCTACATATTTTATGAAACATTCGTAAGAAAATTGCAAAGTCATTTTCTTTGTGTACTTACTCGTACAGCCATTTTCTCTGTATGAAATTTTTGTTATGAAATAAAATAAACAAATAAGTTATGGAAACAGTTATCTGGTGTAACAATGTACTCTAGCTTGTAAAAAACAATATTATTTTGAACAGTACACATATTATTCGAAAACAAGTTACAGAACAATTTTAACTCTAACAAAATACAACACAGACAAAAAAAGTAATAATATGCATTATCCTGAGTTTCGCCTGAAAAAAAAATTCACCCGAAAATTTGTCATCCGGCCATAGTAAACCCATGGAAACCAAGAGTGAAAAGTGAACCGGTTAGGGAAAAATTAAACTAATGATAAAGCTGAGTCTTAAAATCAGGGACGTGAACCGATTTTAAACCGGAAAACGGTTTTTTTTATTAATTAACTGTACCATTAACCGAACCGAAATTTTCCATAAATGTTTGATCCGAACCCAAAACCGAAGGTTTAACGGTTCATTTCAAGCAATTTGCAATAGATAAATGTACGCACTTTTTTCTTTTTGTTAAAAATGGTAATACCTACCATGTTTGTTTACCATATGGCAATAACAAATGTAAAGGCAACCCATCTCATTTGACAGACACTTGACATTTAAACTTGCGCGTTGTTGCACTTGACACTTGACACTTATACTTGCGCGTTTTTTTTTTTTTGTTTTCAGAACCGAACCGAAACCCCGGTCCAAAGACCAAACAAACCGATTTGACGAACCGATCCAAAAGTGCAAAAACGGTTCGAACCGCTGAACCGCAGCGACCAAATTTTTCACCCGGTTCACGTCCCTGCTTAAAATAGTTCTTTAAAAACTCTATTTTCTTAAAAACATGGTTTTTCTCGATAACTAATCAGAGATTACGATGACATTGTTTAAATTCCTAAATTACTAGTCCTCCCTATAAAATCAACTTCAAAAAATTTAGCTATTTATAACTAAGATAGCTTTAGAACGAGTCATTAAGCCCATTTCTTTAGCTTTAAAATGACGTTAAGATGAAGTTTCTACTAAGAGTGAATATGACCAATTCAAGAAATTCATGAATGGCTAACTAGAATCAGGAAAAAATCAAAACTTTGACAGATTATTAGTCTGCTCGAACAAATATCCAGTGAAAAATATCCAGCAGCAACTTCCATTAGAGTAACGAACGATTATCTCTGAAATTGGAAAATATCTCAAAAATAACGCGAACGCAAAATTAGAAAAAACTTGTTTTAGTGCAGCTGATCGGAGCTTTTGTATACATAAAAAGCGTAAAACTGAAAACACGAAAAAAATAAACAAATAAAGTTTTGGTAAAGTTATTCGTTAAGCAAACGTTATTAAATAAGCATTTGCCTTATTCCGCAACATTTTTGTTTGGGCTTCAAGTTATTTTTAACATAAAAATCATCAAAATAAATTTCATAAATTGCAAACAGATTACTTTGATCAGCTGTTTTCTTGCTGGTAAAATTTTTTCAATTTGCGCCCAATTTTACCCTACTTTACAGGTTTTTTGCATACGCGAACGCCAAAACCCGATAATTTGCAAAATTTTATAAGCTTATCGAACAGACTATATATCTCCGAAGGAGAAAAAGAAAAAAATTGCTTGAACAAATAAAAAGAATTTGAAGCCAATCGAAAATTTGATACCCAATTCGGAAATGGAACCAATGCCTCATGCTCGCAAATATGTTCAATATAAAGTAAGTGAGTTTATTGCCAGAAACCGTTACGAAATAAAAATTATGTATGCACAAACATTTGAAACTTGCGTAAACCCAGCCAAAAATTGTTCCCTGTAGTATCCCCGAAAATAACTAACCTCTGACAAGCAAACGATGAAAAATTCACCACAGACAAAACACGTTTTGTTGGGCTCCAAATATACAACGTACAAATGCATGTTGATATGTATACATATGTACATATACTTAAACGTGAACGTATATATGTATGTATGTAGATGCATGTGATAAACCTTAAACATATACTATACATATGTACATACATATGCATGTGTATTTTTAAATCGCACTCACTTGATATACCACACGCGGCCGCTACTTCTCGCCATAGTTTGTCCGTAATTCTTTTTTGTTCGCCAATAGGTATATTCTTCTTATTCCACAAAAATTCTCTTTTGTGCACTTCGGCTATGAAATCCTCCATCGTCGACGAAGTTCAATGCAATACTGCGGGCATTGCGTTATTTTCGAAACCGATGAGCCCGTAGTAGACGAGAAGAACGCAACTAAACCGAGTTGTTGCTACAGTAACTGGCACATACATAAGCAGTTTGTGCGAGAGCAGGTATACACCAGCAAAAATTTGTACATACCCAATAAACATTTTTCTCAAACTTCGAACGTTCGTTCTCAAATGTAAGACACTTTTTAATATGGAAATTTCCTTTCTTTTTAAATTGAGATACATATATTGAGTTCACAACTTTTTCTCAAACGGAAATGCCAAGTGAAATAAAATCCTTATCCACTTGGTCTCTCCTTCACAGTGTTGGGCTTCCTCGTGCTCTGCTATCAACAGTGGGTTACGAGTTGAATACTTTCATAGCAGGACCGTTGGTATCCATTCGAACGACATGGCCCAGCCATCGGTGCCGCCGTATTTCAATTTGCTGCATCGCACCTTCTGAGGTACTTGCCATCGCCACTGCGTAAAGGCCCAAAAATCTTACGCAAAATCTTTCCACCCAACACTCCCAAGAGCCGTCTCATCGTCCATGCTTCTGCTCCATTTACCAGCAAGGAATGATGTCTGACTTATAGAGTATGGTTTTCGTACGTCGAGAGAACTTTACCTCTGAATTGCCTGCTTAGTCCAAAGTAGCACTTGTTGGCTAAAGTGATTATCCGTTGGATTTCGATACTTACATTATTATCGGTGTTAATGCTAGTCCCCAGGGTAACGAAATTCTCTACTTTTTCAAAATTATTACTGCTAACAGTGAGGTGAGGGCCAAGGCGCGAATGCGCTGACTGTTTGTTTGATGACAGGAGATATGTACTTCGTCTTGTTTTCGTTTATCACCAGACCCAATCGCTTTGCTTACTTATATAACTCGAAAAAGGCAGAACAGACTTCGCAGTAGTTATTACCGATGATGTCAATGTCATCAGTATACGCCAGCAACTCCACGCTTTTGTAGTAAATTGTTCCTGAGCTGTTCAGTTCTGCAGCTCTTCAGCTTCTCTAACATTAGATTAAAGAAATCACATGACAGGGAGTCGCCCTTCTGACGGAGCTCAACATCGTTTTACAAAGTCGTATAAGTTTCGCGGGGATACCTTTTAGTTCTGCCGAACGCGGCTTTGAAGTCGACAAATGGTGAGTTTCGCTCCTTTTCTCGCGGGTCTTTTCCAATTTTTGGCGTAAGGGTAGTACCTGATTTATGGTGGATTTGCCAGGTCTAAAGCCACACTGATAAGGCTCAATCAGTTCGTTGACGGTAGGCTTCAGTCTTTCACACAATACGTTCGATAATACCTTGCGTGCTTAGAGAGCTGATGCCGCGGTAGTTGGCGCGTATGGCGGGGTCGCCGTTCCTGTGGATTGGGCAGAGCATCTTAAGCAAATTCTATACGTCGGGCATGCGTTCATCTGACCATATTCTGCATAAAAGAGTTGACGCATGCACCTTATCAACTCCTCGCCGCCGTACCTGAATAGCTCAGCTGGCAGGCTCAGCTCCAGCAGCTTTGTCCATTAATATAGTTGAATGCTTTTTATTTTTTCTCAGTATACACACTTTGTTTTCTTAAACAGGTATTTTATCTTATTTTATTTCATTTCATAACGAATATACTATAAAAAAGCAAATTTTGTTAAGGAGAAAATGTGAAATTTTATATTTTTTCCCCATATGGGGATTCATTTCTTCCCGTTTTTCTTATCATTCTACTGAGCTAAGGTAGTGTCAAATCGAGCTGTCACAACTGATACCACCTTGTATTATTGCATCATGTTAGAAACACACTATTTTTTACAGGAAATGAATATTTATTTATTCAGTTTATTTAATACCTTATTTATCGAGCTTGACAAAGACGAATGGATTGCTTACAGTTTGTTTTGCAATTAGTTGCATACAGTTTGCGAAGTAATTTTATTGCAAAATAAAAGACCCGATAACATTTAACTTTAACGTTTAATTAAAGTGATAAAGCTCTACTGAAAATATAAATGATTAAAAAAAGCATTTACTGGAAACAAATTTCAACTTTTTTCTCCGATTCTGTGATTTATTGCGATTTTTTTAATAACATAACTATTATAAGAGAAAAGAATAAAAGTCAATCAGTAATTGTCATATTATTCAAGGACTTATACTATAAAAGTCCTTTCTTAATAATTATCAGAGAGATAAATATCTTTAAATCTTCAAAGACTTTCAAAGTAAAAGTTTTTGAAAACTTAAAAATATTTCGTCCGAATCGAAAATCATGAAATTTTCTTATCATTTTCTATACAAAAATTTCAATTTTTCGATTCGTACGAAATCCAGAATATGCCTCATTATGAAAAGAATTTTATTATATATGTCTTAAAATAATAGTTATCGATGACTTAAAAAAATTTTCTCACACATTATTATTATCGAAAGCCTTTTCTAATTCTTACGAAAATTTTGATGACTTTTTTAAAACTCCACGGATGTAGCAGACTACCGATAGACTTTGACAACTTTGCAATATTAATAGCCCAGTTATGCATACTTTGCACTGTTATACCATTTTTACGTAAAAATCAAAACCCAACAGACTTATACATGTGAAGTGCTATTCGTTGGGTGAGCTATAAGACAGATGGAATGGAACGAAATGCGTTTTTAAGTCGATAAACAATGTCTGCGGGAATGTGTAGTTTCAAATGATGAACAATGCTGAAAATCAAATTGAGAAATACGATTTTCTCACACTTGGAATTTTTATATTCAGTGTTTGTTGGGTATAAATGTATGTACACACCAGGTATACCTAAAAAAATATACAAAGTGTATCTGCTTGCACGTATGTATGTATGCGTTTAAGTACATACATTTTTAAAGACCCGGTAGGAAAATAACCACTCTTAGTGAAATGACTAAGGCTTTCTGCACATTGGTCGTCCAATCATAGTTGCTTCACCGTCACAATCATGATGCAACGATTACATGACGACTACACTTTCGCACACTCGGTCGTGATATTTCAATTCATTTGGCGTCTAAAAATTCACTTGGAGCAGGTATTTTGTGTTTTGGTTGATATTTTCGCGAAATATTAAAAAAAAACCTGCAATTTTTAAAATATAGACTGGGCTGCAACAATTCTAGACCTAATATTTCGGTAATATCTCTTCTTTTCTTTTCCTGATACGTGTTTTGTACATGCACACAGAGACTTTTTACAATTTCGTCATATTTTATAGTTAAAACGCTCACATTTATTGAATTTTAATGCAATTATACACTTTTTAATAATTTCCACAGATTTTATGCAAAAATACTAATTTGTATGCAAATATTAACTTTTTCACTAATTTTTCCATAAAATGTAAACAAACAATGCGTGCACAACGATTAGCAAACGACAGTGCCGTACTTATCCGTTTCTGCATCTTCTACAATTTGCCGATAACTAGCCGATAACGACAAGTGTGCAGATCTCCTTTGAAATGCATGTACTCGGCTCAAAATTTCAGGGCGAGACGATAACGCAACTATGATTGGACGACAAGTGTGCAGATAGCCTAAGTATTTTCATAATTTAAAATTTAAAAGGCTGTTTAGGGTTCAAAATACATATATGTATGAATATGTGCATATGTAAATACATACATAAACGCACATACAAAAACACTAAGTAGTAATTTAATTATCTTTTCCATTTCTGATTAATCAACTATATTGCCTGATCTGATTAATCAACTATTTATATTATGAGGTTACCATTGAATTATAAGTACAGTATTTGAGCATTGCTGTTATACTAGCCATTAGCATCGAACAAATTTTTCTGATTTGTTCGTGTTCGATGTCATTTTTCTCGTTAGTGGCGTGGTGCGCGAACAAATCAAACGGATTTCAAAATTTTCAAACTCATTTGATGTGTTCGACTGTTAGGGTCGGTTGCTCAAAGCCTCTTGCATAGTCTGGTAGGCGGAAGGATAACTTTAGGTTATAGTACTCAATGAAAATCCCAGCACCAAATCCGCATTCCATCTTTGACCCATCCGTAAAGACAGTTAAGCCTTGAAAGAACCCGCAATTTTCCTGCTTCCAGTCACTGGGGCTTGGGAATTTCGTGCGGGGTTTATGGTGAACCCAGGACTTTGGCAGGATACAGTCAGACGGTATTGAGCATAGGATGAAGCCGTGCCTGAATGGTCTTTCCTTTCAGAGCCCCAGGGCACGCAGTCTGATGGCGCTGTTAGCAGCTGAATTTTCGATAAATATATCGCAAAAGTTCCCTCCAGGACGCATCCTTCGCGCCCCGTATCGCATACCGACAATGCTTCGTAAGGGCCTTTCCGAAGGCCTTATTCAGGCTGTCCGCTTTGGCGTCCAGCTCGCCCCTTGTAGGAATATCTTCAACTGGCATTTTCTGCAATTCTTTTAAATAACTTGTTGAAATAAGTCTCAATCTGTTTTACGAGGGTTTCTATAGGGAATAGGCGTATCCGCCGCAATATTTACCTCAAAGAGTATTCTATGGGGGTCCGAGATACTCTCCACTTATTGGCTCCCCTCGGTTAGCAGAGTTAGGTCTAGGACCTCTTCCCAACCGCAAAAATCAAGGACATTAGGAAATATGAAAGTGGGAGTACTACCTCTAAACCTAAACGTAGAACTCACCTCTATCATTGGTTTCCGAGCTGCCCCATAATGTATGTCGTGAATTGGCATCGCAGCCGAGTAATACTGGAGTAGCTCCTGTTAGCCTTTGTAAAGGGACGACTTTCAGTGGCGGACACGGCCTGTCGTGCGCCATGTATACGGGTAATACAGCTTCATTCATTTATCAAATCCAAGTTAACGAAAGAAAGCTTTTATTATGTTTTTAACAAATACACACGCGGAAGCTTTACGTGATATACCAGTGTAGAAGAGGTTATAGCGGGCGTCGGTGAGTATCAGTGAGATGTCCATATCTTCCTCCCTTAGGAAGATAAGGAGCTTATCCGAGGCGGTCTTAGAGGGCCTTGGATTTGCCTGGACCACCGTCCGCGGTAATTTTGAGGTTCATATGGCCCAGCACCTGGTTGGCGTCCTCGATATCAGAATCTGAAATCGGCTCATTGGAGCGGAATATTTTTAATTTAGCTGTTCTCATCCCGAAGAGCAGCTTGTGGTCCATTTTTTGCAATGACTAAACACTTTCTTGGTTAAGCCTCAGAAGGTACGAAAAACTCTGCGCGCCCTCTAGAGGCTTTTCTGCACGAAACCCAGTCACTCACTGGTATCTCTGGATTCTGACGTTGCAGGAAACAGATCCTGTCCATAGCCATCTTCGGTAGGTAGGTACCCCCTCGGCAGGGATTAGTTTTATCTCCAAACGCTCCCATGCGTTTTCGACCTCGGCTACGCACTTGCCGAGAAATTCCCTGGAGAACTCATCTCTACATTTGAAAATCTGACAGCCTCTCAGGGACTCACTGGAGTCAAATCATGGATTAGGGTTGTCTGCATTTTCAAACAGGTAGTCACCCGCCTGTTCGTAGAGTTTTGCCTCGATCTCGACACCTCTCCTGAACAGGCTTACCGCTGCCTGTGGCTTGGTCGACAAGAGCGACCTGAAGGTGATCCCTGGCCATCTCACAGTAGCGTCGTTTCACCAACGTTTCTTCTTGCTGGAGCTTTATTTGTTCTGCTGTAGACTCCTCCTCAGATTTAATTCGTTTAATTGCCACAGGTTTCTTTGTTGGTTTTGAAGTAAGGCACCTCCTGTAATCCGCCACCACCTCATTACTCCTGCGATTGTCTTCGCCCTTAGTGCCGCAATTCGCGAACATCAACCCATTTCGTCATATCAGGGTACTTTGAACCCTTGTTGTGAGCACGTCGCGGGATATTGCAAGTAAGCGATTTTTACAGGTCTATTCTGCGCTGGTAANGAATTCGTTTAATTGCCACAGGTTTCTTTGTTGGTTTTGAAGTAAGGCACCTCCTGTAATCCGCCACCACCTCATTGCTCCTGCGATTGTCTTCGCCCTTAGTGCCGCAATTCGCGAACATCAACCCATTTCGTCATATCAGGGTACTTTGAACCCTTGTTGTGAGCACGTGGCGGGATATTGCAAGTAAGCGATTTTTACAGGTCTATTCTGCGCTGGTAATAAAAATTTTGTGACCGGTAATAAAGTTCCTGTAAATTTTTAAACCCTTTTCGCATTCTGTGTACTCCTGTAACCGGTCAATTTTGTTACCATCTCATAAGCTGGTAACAAAGTGTTGTCCCGTGCATAGCTGAATTGCTGAATATTTTAACTACATTACCAACGTACCTAGANATAAAAATTTTGTGACCGGTAATAAAGTTCCTGTAAATTTTTAAACCCTTTTCGCATTCTGTGTACTCCTGTAACCGGTCAATTTTGTTACCATCTCATAAGCTGGTAACAAAGTGTTGTCCCGTGCATAGCTGAATTGCTGAATATTTTAACTACATTACCAACGTACCTAGAATCACGGTAATAAGAACTGGTAACATTTTTTGGTAATGANAGTAATCGGTCAATTTTGTTACCATCTCATAAGCTGGTAACAAAGTGTTGTCCCGTGAAACATGCAACGCCAGAGTTTCCAGAATTCTGCATAGCTGAATTGCTGAATATTTTAACTACATTACCAACGTACCTAGAATCACGGTAATAAGAACTGGTAACATTTTTTGGTAATGAATACTCCTGTTAGAAGATTTTTTTGAAAATTTGAAGGGAGAAGTTGCCATTTGGAAAAGTAAATATAAAAAATATAAAGATAGGAATGGAAAAAACTGCTGGAGAAGTAGAGGGAAGTAAACAAAACTGCCACGATAGAAACTGTATATACAAAAAAAAACAAAAAAAAAATACGGAAAACTGAGAAATCTGGAGCAGGCTCTGAAGATGTGTGTATATTCGAACACGTTGTGGTACTTTAAAATTTCGAACTCTTGCGGGAACAAGAATTGTGAGTTGAGTGCTTTTCGACGACGGAAGATTCTTGTTTTTTGGTTTCTTTTCAGTTAACAATAGTAAATTATCCTTAGAATTTTAGATTTGGAATTACACGGTTATTGCACCCTTTGCTATTGTTTATACTCCGATTACGCATTGTTAAAGCGCAGTTACCCACGGACGTAAAAACGTAGAACGTATCAGCTGAGACGATCTATCTTATGGCATCTGCGTGTTAACAAAAACTCACCACCGCATGCCCGTGACGTAGACATTGCATCTCTCTCCTTCTATCAACAGCAAACTTGATATGTTTCGACGTACTTCTACGCTACGCTACGTACACGTTCGTGGGTAACCGCGCTTTTAGACAGAATTTCTTACGCTGTTATGTGTACATCTACATATGGATGTTTGCACGTACATATGTATGAATGTATGTACGGATGTATATACTTGTTTTCGCTTATTTTCAAGTCTCTTCATATCCAGATGCTTTGTATATATGTATGTATAAAGCGGAGAAAGACCCAGTCGGAAAAGTAGTAATGCATTACATGCGTGGTAAATAATTTAATGTATTTCTTGTGAGTTTTCGATTATATTACTGGTAACTATGTAATCAGCATTCCAATGTATCCAAAAAAGCTATCTTGGCTTGTATATTGACGGAGAGGCATTGCCATTCAGCATCAGAAATTTTCTCCTTCTGCCAATCAGACAGAGGCAAAAACTTGCTTTGACACTATTTGCAGTCAAACAACTGTCAAAATTAGGCTAACATAGGAAATAAGCTAATTTCGTTTTATTTGCCCAAGATTTATCTATTTGCTTGTGATGGTTGAATAAACCATGCCTAGTAATAAACCTTTTTAAGTACTTCTCTCTCTTCTTATTTGGCGCTGTAATCGCGTAAGCGATTTTGGCCGAGTTCAGCAAAGCATGCCAGCCGTTTCTCTTCTGTGCCAACTAACGCCAATTGGAAACGCCAAGTGAAGTCAAGTCCTTCTCCACCTGATCTTTCCATCGCAGTGGGGGCCTCCCTCTTTCTCTGCTACCACCAGCGGGTTCCGAGTTGAATACTTTCAGAGCTGGATCGTCGGTGTCCATTCGAACGACATGGCCAAGCCAGCGGAGCCGCTGTATTTTAATTCGCTGCACTATGTCCATGTCGTTCTAAAGCTAATACAGCTCATCGTTCCATGGTCTACGGTACTCGCCGTCGCCAACGCGTAAAGGCCCATAAATCTTCCGAAAAATCTTTCTCTCAAACACTCCAAGAGCCGCCTCATCGAATGTTGTCATTGTCCATGCTTCTGACTTATAAAGCGTGGTTTTCGTATGTCGAGAGAGAACTTTACTCCTGAATTGTCTACTCAGTCGAAAGTGGCACTTGTTGGCTAGAGCGATTCTGCGTTGGATTTCCATGCTGACATTATCGGTGTTAATGCTGGTTCCCAAGTAAACGAAATTCTCTACTTTCTCGAAATTATAAACGGTCAGCAGTGACGAGGGTGCCAAGGTGCGATTGTGATGACTGTTTGTTTGATGACAGGAGATATTTCGTCTTGTCCTCGTTTACCACCAGACCCATTGGCTTTGCTTTCTTTTCCAACTTGGGAAAAGGCAGAACAGACTTCGCGGTTTTTGTTACCGATGTGTCGATGTCATCGGCATAAGCCAGCAATTGCACGCTCTTGTAGTAAATTGTTCCTGAGCGGTTCAGTTCTGCAGCTCTTATNGAAAATGTGATCAGGGGTGATAATGAGAAGGAGCATGAATTTTGCTGATTCGGAGTTGTATACAAATNTTATGTCATCGGCATAAGCCAGTAATTGCACGATCTTGTAGTAAATCGTTCCTGAGCGGTTAAATTTTGCAACTCTTATTATCTTCTCCAACATCAGATTAAAAAAGTGACATGAAAGGAAGTCGCCCTGTCTGAAACCTGGTTTTTGGCGAACGGCTCGGAGAGTACTCCTCGGGGGGAAAATGTGATCAGGGGTGATAATGAGAAGGAGCATGAATTTTGCTGATTCGGAGTTGTATACAAATTACCGTGGTATGAAGGGGAGCAACAAAGATCACGCAGTTTACTGAAAGGTGAAAAAACTATATTATGTACGCCGATTTTGAGACGAGCAACACGATTCCACTGTTCAAAATTAGAAAAAAAATTTGAACATCTTAATTTAAAAAATGCATAATTTATTGATTTTTTTTTTCTATTTGCATGCAGCTGTGCATCCTTCACACAATTTTGTATCCCTCGATTTAGTGCAATTCAAGACCTTTAATTTGTGCCGTGATAGAAGTCTCTATCCAAGTTATAAAAAATTTAAATCAAACTTCAGAAATGCTGTATTAGTTTTTACTCCGAAATTAGAATAAAATTGCGTAAAATGTCGGAGGAAATTTCTAAATTTAACTTCAGAAACGTAATAACTTAGCTCAGAAAGATGCACAGCTGCATGCAAATCATAAAAAATTCAATATAAAATGCATATTTCAAATTGAGGGGTTGAAATTTTCTTTTTAATTTTTTAAACAGTGGAATCGTGTTTCTCTTCTCAAAATCTATAATATTAGTATAATAAAAAATACAAAAAATGTTTTTTTTTTTAATACATCCGATGCATTTTGCATGTTTTTTTCGAAGAACAGGTAATTTTTGTGTTATTTAACTTTATTTTCACTATTGTAAACTATATTAAGCTGGTTGCTTTTGGATGCTTTTGTTGCATTTTTTATGTAATTTTCAAGAGGCGCACATTTAATTATGTCATATCTTTTGAAGTACATCATATTCTGATTTGAAATTTAATGGGGTTTTAGCACTTATGTGTACTCTTCATAATGTACTACGTAAGAAAAATGTGTATTAAAAAATAACGAAATGGCAAGTAACTCAATGTCTGTAACTGCAAATTTCACAATTTTCAAAATTTTCGGTTTATCGCGTTACGAATAATTACGAATAATTTAATATCTTAGCAAGAGGTGTGCTTTCAGAATAAACAATCGTTTAAAGATAAAATATTCTTCGACCTTGAGCGTAATTTTTATTCCAAAAACATCGCCATTGAAGGCACATTAGGAAAATACGTCGATCTAAATCTTTTTATAACTACTAGTCCTTATAACATTGCATATACCTGTAAAATGCTTCAAAAGATGTTCTCTAGAAGCGTGTGAAAACCCTGATTTATGATTTTAATGATGCTCCTTCTTGTAGTCAGAATATTTCGAGCGTGGTATCAAATCAAATTTTTCNTTCAAGAGGCGCACATTTAATTATGTCATATATTTTGAAGTACATCATATTCTGATTTGAAATTTAATGGGGTTTTAGCACTTATGTGTACTCTTCATATGTACTACGTAAGAAAAATGTGTATTAAAAAATAACGAAATGGCAAGTAACTCAATGTCTGTAACTGCAAATTTCACAATTTTCAAAATTTTCGGTTTATCGCGTTACGAATAATTACGAATAATTTAATATCTTAGCAAGAGGTGTGCTTTCAGAATAAACAATCGTTTAAAGATAAAATATTCTTCGACCTTGAGCGTAATTTTTATTCCAAAAACATCGCCATTGAAGGCACATTAGGAAAATACGTCNAAATATTCTTCGACCTTGAGCGTAATTTTTTTTCCAAAAACATCGCCATTGAAGGCACATTAGGAAAATACGTCGATCTAAATCTTTTTATAACTACTAGTCCTTATAACATTGCATATACCTGTAAAATGCTTCAAAAGATGTTCTCTAGAAGCGTGTGAAAACCCTGATTTATGATTTTAATGATGCTCCTTCTTGTAGTCAGAATATTTCGAGCGTGGTATCAAATCAAATTTTTCGCACCAAAGGTTCTGATAGTTGCTCATACTTAATTGGAGCCTTCTAAATTCAATGGCGCCCCAGTTTTGCCCGATTGGCTGAACTTTTGGAGATAGCGGTACTTGAAACTTTGCTTAAATTTTAACTATTTATAAAAAAACCTCCCTCAGTTTTGAAGATATTTTGCTAAAATTTTGCACACGCTTGTATTTTAATATTTCCTTCACTATCTCTTAAAATCAAAAAATAAAAAATTTAATATAGGTTCACGCATATATTGCACGCATACAATTTATTATTTAGATATGAAGTTAGAGTTATAGCACAAAAACACATATCTGAGTAATTAGTTGTATTGGAGCTATATGTTAAAATGAACCCATTTCGATAATTTTAAAGAATAATTAATATTAAAAAACCGTTATGTGCAAAATTTTAGTAAAATAACTTCAAAACTTAGTTAGTTTTTTTTTAGTAGCTATTTATAAAATAGTTAAGATTTAATCAAATTTTCAAGTACCGTTACCTCGAAAACCGGAGCCAATCTGGTAAAATGGAGGACGCCATTGAGTTTAGAACGTTAATAAATTAAAAAATTAAAACTTTTTTTTGGAAAGTGTGCCTATTTTGCTAGGTTTGCCCATATGTCTCAAAACATATGATTTATAAAAAATATAATAATAAATAAAATAAAATGTCTATCTTACTTGGGCTTACATTTTTACAATTTTTGTTTCTTATTTCTTAACTTAAGGCATCGTTTTTATTACTTACAAATTTTGTAAATTATTAGAACATTGAACGAGTGCTTAACCTATACAGTGTTTTAATCGAGTAGTCAAAGTTCAAAATGGGCATATTATATTTAAAAAAAAAAAGTAATTTCGCTGCCTTTTCGCCCATGAGGCGATTCCTTAGAAGCTCGTATATAAGGCCGGCTGCACTTAACAAATGTTGGAACGCTGGCGGGTGGAGCGCTAAAATATTTGCGGGCCAGTTCTGTCAATTTGTTGTATTTTAATTTAGTTTTCCACCAATCGAGAGGATTTGCACCGAGATGAGCTCGTTTTTATTTAAGATAAGCCTTCAATTTCGCTTCAATTTCAATTTCTAAATCCGAGCCTTCGCTTTCGCTGGAGGAATCTAAAATTATTTCTAGGTTGCTTATAAGACTTTTAACAGTCCTTATTGATGGCCCACCAAGGTTGCTTGATATACTACTTAACCGTTTAGCACCTGAAGCTAAAAGCCGGTTATTGTCCGCACCCTGGATAGACAGACTTAGAGCCATTTCAACAATTTTAGAGTGGACTCTCTGCGCATGTACACATTCGTATCATTTGCTGCGAATGCGAGCGTGTAAAATGATGCGAATCATTCGCATAACGAATGCGAATGCAAATATTCACAACATCTCTGATACATACATCATATCCAAGAGTCGGTAGTTTGGACCCTTTCCAAATTTTTAGAACTTACATTGCACAAGAAGCATAAAAGCAGTAGTAGTCGCCTACAGTGTCTAAGTCTATTCCAGGGTCTTTACGTTTTGCAGGATTTTACAAGAAGTCGTTCCCGGTCGCCACCTTTTATAAGGTTTGTTAATGGCGATAACAGCTTTTCCTGTAAAATCTGCAAATCGTGAAGTACCTGGATCAAGCTTTTGTTAATTTGCGTAATGCTAGGAAACGAAACATATGCAAGTTGACCAGGGACGCACCCAGGCATAAATTTTAGGGGGGCTTTTATAGTTCTGAAGTTATAACACCAGAAAATACTGAAAATTCGTTTCAAATAATACGTTCCTTACAATACATTTATGTAAGCTTTATATACGGTATGTAATAAATAAATAAACTTTTTAAAGTTTCATAAATTGCACCTTATTTACATAAAATTAACAGAGAACTCAAACATTTTCAACCGACTTCAAAAAAAGGGGGAGGTTATTAATTCGTTGGAGTATTTTTTTCTTCTTTTATGTATGTTACCACAAAACTTTCGACATCTTTTATTGGAAGGATGGTACCTCAAGGGTCGTGCCGTAATTAGGTTTAGATCCGATCATTGGATCCTGAATAAATTAACGGCGCTCGTAAATTTGTATATGAGGTTTGAAGTGGATTTACACTTTTATATTAATTTTCTTCGATTTCTGGTTTCTGATTTTCTATAGAGATGTTGATTTTTCACGATTGCCTTTGAACCCCGAAACCCACCCCTTGTGTGCGCTAATGAAGGTGCCACCTTTGGAGTAATGGTTTAAATTTAAGTAATACTTTCAAAACCATTTTTTGAACATCTTAACCTTAAGTAAATGTCAATTATACCAATTTACTAAAATATTTATTAAATGTATAAAGCAGTACNGAGAACTCAAACATTTTCAACCGACTTCAAAAAAAGGGGGAGGTTGTTAATTCGTTGGAGTATTTTTTTCTTCTTTTATGTATGTTACCACAAAACTTTGGACATCTTTTATTGGAAGGATGGTACCTCAAGGGTCGTGCCGTAATTAGGTTTAGATCCGATCATTGGATCCTGAATAAATTAACGGCGCTCGTAAATTTGTATATGAGGTTTGAAGTGGATTTACACTTTTATATTAATTTTCTTCGATTTCTGGTTTCTGATTTTCTATAGAGATGTTGATTTTTCACGATTGCCTTTGAACCCCGAAACCCACCCCTTGTGTGCGCTAATGAAGGTGCCACCTTTGGAGTAATGGTTTAAATTTAAGTAATACTTTCAAAACCATTTTTTGAACATCTTAACCTTAAGTAAATGTCAATTATACCAATTTACTAAAATATTTATTAAATGTATAAAGCAGTACTGATTTCGGGTTCTTAAAAATCAGTACAATAAAAAGAAATCGCCACTTGGCGCATCTGGCCACCCTATTTTTGAATGAAGCAACTATGATTGCACGACCAGGGTGCAAGTTGAATAAAGAAAATCGAATCCCATACACAAACCAGACGACATACAACAGTGGCTTGCGAACCTTCAAATCAACTAGAAACACACTAGACTATACTGCAGCTCGAAAACTGTTGCTGTTTAGACCAAAAGGCGCATCGAAATCAGTTAAGGCCTTTGCACCTTTGGCTGAATTCCATTTACAGTTTGAGTACCACTAAAACTGGTTGTATACATAAACTTGAGAAATCGAATGTTCTTGCATACATTTAAAATTGTGCTAAGCAGAGCTATTTGTTACAATAACTAATTATCGTATTGATTTCTTTTTTTGCGGTTTGACATGCATACAATATTTTCATATTGTTTTGATAATTTTTAGTTGTAAATATTTTTGAGAATATACTGGTGAAGGTCACATTTTGTCCTTTTTGCTTATTACCATGATACAAAAAGGAAGGTAGTTTCAATAAACAACTTTTTGATTAAAAAGCAGATTTTTAACAATTGCTCAATTGTGAAAAATTCGAAGCGGCGTTACCCAATTGTAAGTTTTTTGATGTGGGAGATTTTATAACCTAAATTTGGGATTATAAATAAAACAGTTGTGTTAATATTTACCTTTAAAAAAACGAATATCTTAACTTAAAAACGTTTAAATTTTACATCAAATTCGATAACAACTTGCCAAATCATTATATTAATATTAATACAATTTTAGTGAACATATTTAAAAATTTTTTTAGTGTCATACAATTCATAATAATTCATACACTACAATTCCACATTTCCATGGGCTATTTAATACATATTCAGCCTTATCATGAGTTTCATTTTCCCCGAACCGGTTCAATTTTCACGTTTGGTTTTCATGTATTTACTATGGGCGGAATACCATTTTTCGGGTGAACATACTCGTATTATTGGGCGAAACTCAGGATAAGGCAGATTGTCTTTGTCCATTTAACAGTAAATGGAATTTACTTTGGGACCCATGGGCCGTGAAAATTTTCCAGCAACACATCTTGTTTTCACATGAAATTTTGACACACTCAAAAGTGAAGTAATAAATAGATAAAAACAAATTTTCAATCAAATTAATTTGTGTAGTTCAGGGGGTTTGGTTTTTTTTTGGAGGCTGTTTTAATATATCCTATCTTATTATATATTTCTTAGCTTTAGAGAATGAAGACTAATATTCTTTTTTGGCCAACTACGACGTTTGATTTCATTTTTTGCAATCATTAGTTCATTTCGCTTGAGGAGTCACAATGCCCATACCGGCTGTACCGATTTTTTTGAAATTTCGGAAACAAATATTCCAAGAATGGTTATAGGCTAAAACAAAACCGATATCTAAAGGGGATGTGGAACCTCCCATACAATTTATCGTAGAGTCCTGGAACTTGGTATGGATATACATATGTATATGAAGTCAAGCTCAAGCTCATGGAAAAATATGGGTTTATTGGAAAATGCAGCGTGCCACCGTAGAACTTGGGACAGAGGTAAATGAAATCAATCCCAAACCTATGAAACATGGGGGTATATGACAACGATCTCGTAGCCAGCTACGAAAGCTAGCGGTATAAGCCATATAAACTAAAATTCTGGTGACGCATAGATACCTCTGGAAGCATTTACCTAGAATACTGAGATGAGGCATTTTTCCAATGGAAATATATACAGAAAAACGGGCGCGACACCTTCTGAAAAGTAACATGATCACCGGGTGTATCCCTAGAACCATGTTAAGCTAAACCTTGAGGGATTACATTCTTGCCAAGACCGACAGGCATAAGCTGAAATTGCGTTGCAAGTTTTACGATCGGCTTGAGTAAGGTTTAATCACTTAACCCCCCTTTGTTTTCGCCGCTACTGAATTCTATAAACTGTCAGCTTTCACACAATTTAAAATGTACATGTGTATTTAAAAATGTCATGAAAATTGTGTTACTAGCTTCATGTTGCGAGCTTTTTCACAGCGTGAACAGAATACTACTTTGCTGAGGAAATGTTGTGGAATTTCACGCTTATTTCACAGAAAGAAGTTTTGTATAAAATTTAACAGCTTTTTCACGTGAAACAGGAATAAAATACTATGCTTAAGAACAAAGATTTTTAGATCGACAAAAAATTAATAAGAAAATTTGAAGGATTTTAGATATTGTGTATGGTAGCACGAAATTTCACAATCTGCTTAATTGTCAGGTTGTTAATATGGCGACGAAAAAGTGACAATGGAACTACCTTGTTTTTTGTATCATGCTTATTACTAACACTACACCCCTTGGGTGACCCGGTTTTACAAGATTTGACAGCAAATATAATCACAAGTTTGAAAACTAAGCCAGTAAAGTCATGGGTTTGAATACCTACATAAAAAAAAAATTTAAAATACATACTTCATACATGGACTACATTTTTTTTCTGCTCCGTCCGTTTTGTTGTGATATAGCTTTATTATATATACTATATTATATTACTTCTATACTAGTTAGGATTAATATATAATCTATTCCAGCTGCAATTATCCGCAATTCTTTTTGTAAAGAGTGATTTAACTAACAAAGCTATTCTTATTCGAAAATAGTGCAAGCATTCGAAATCATAAATAATGGAGGTAATTTACTTTTAAACGACGTAGTAAAGTATGCGAGGGTAAATTAATATTTTTCACTTCATCTTTATTATCCGCTTCAGAAATTAACACCGAATTTAGTAAGTGTGGCAATTTTCAACATTCCTAATTCAGAGTTAGCTGAAATTGCAATTGCAAATAATCGTGAAGTGCATAAGATGAACATAAATACCCAAACCTTACAGAAAGAGTTCTTGAGAAAATTTGTACTGGACTAAGTAAATCGCTGCATCGAGAGTGAAAAAATATTTTTTTTCCAAGAACGAGGACTGGTTAAAAGGGACATTTTCGGTTGATGACACGGAAGAAAAGAAAAGGCCCTGGCGCTAATGCTAGATGTTTCACTATCAAAGCATCAATACGAAATTGTCAGAAAAGCTACAAAAGACTTGGGGTATGACATTTTTCCGAACTACAATAAAGTTCTTGAATCGAAGAAAAAATGTTATCCTGCAGATATAGATGTTACTGAAAGTTATGCTTGTGTAGGTTTACAGCAATTGCTTGATCACACAACAAGCGGAATTTTAGAAACCAAATCGGCAGAAGAACTCTCTAATATCAAAGAAGAAATCACACTTATTTCCAACTGGGGATGTGACGGTTCTTCTGGGCACAGTGAATATAAGCAGAAATTTTATGAAAAAGGTATCTCAGACTCAAATATATTTTTGATGTCTTTAGTGCCTCTTCAGTTACATTTAAAAAAATATAACGATAGCTCCGTATACTGGAAGAGCAATAGCCCTTCGTCTACAAGGTTATGTCGACCCATACAATTTCAATACTCCAAGGAAACCATAGATTTGATAAACAACGAGATATCGAGAATGAATTCTGAAATAGCTAATTTATATCAAACTGTTGTCTGTATTAATAGCAACGCCTTTAAAGTTAATCACGAACTTCTATTCACAATGATCGATGGAAAAATAGCGCACTGATACAGCTTCCAACGCTGTATGTTTGATATGCAATAGTAAACCTTCTGAGATGAATGATTTAGATCGGGTTAGAAGAAAAACAGAAGACACAGATGCCTTTAGAGTAGGTGTGTCTCCACTACATGCGCGAATCAAGTTTATGGAATGCATTCTACATATTGCATACAATAAATCTTTTCAAATTTGGAGGCCAAATGCAAGTACAAAGGCATATAAAGAGTCAGAGAAAAAAAGAATCCAAGAGAAGTTTTTCGAAAAAGAAGGTATAAGAGTAGACTTTGTTAAGCAAGGTATGGGATCTTCAAATGACGGAAATACCTCTAGGAGATATTTTGGCGCTCCAAGCGTGACGGCAGCGATTACTGGCGTAGATGAAAATCTAATTCAAAGAATCTCAATTATCTTACAAGCCATAAAGTGTGGCGAGATAATCGATGCTGAAAAGTTTGGAAGCTATTGCAATGAAACAGCGGAATTACTATATGTAAGCTTGTGTAGTTGGTATAATATGCCAAACACTGTACACAAAACACTCACCCACGGAAGTAAATAATATCCGCTGCTACACTGCCCATAGGAATGTTAACTGAAGAAATACAAGAGGCACGCAACAAGGAATATCGCAGGTACAGGCAGTATAATTCCAGGAAATGCTCACGTGAAACCACAAACGAGGATATCATGAGCCTGCTATTAGCTACCTCGGATCCATATATCAATAGTTTAAGGGTAAAAACTACTAAAAAAATCTTGCCGTTAAACGAGGAAGTCAAATCTTTATTAGTTGATACTACCGACTGAGATTTATTTTTTTTTTGGTATTATTTTTAGTTTTTAAGTATTTATGAGCTATTTTTTTAATAATATATTTAAATACGTATTCATTTAAAACTTAGTATTCTTTTGACTTGATGTTGAAGTGTGGATTATTTGTATTAATTATGAAATAAATGAGTGGGAAAAGTTAAAGTGTACTTTATTTGAGGCCTTTCGCCTAGTAGTTTTACCCACCGTGAGGCACTATTTTTATATACATACATATATAGAGTTTCTGCTATAAGTTTTTGTATAATTCAGCTTGCACAAGTATGTATGTAGTTTGTATAATATGAGGACTTTTCTTTACCTTTAAATAGCTTTTTTAAGTTTTTTGAGGTCAGGCTTGTATGTGAGGTGTGCGTAAAAATAAACCGATTACAGCCATATTAAGGGTGATTGCTTATATTATCATTATATATATATGGCCAAAATTTCGGAGTCGTGTATTCATCGATGCGCTTTTAATTACATCTTTAAGCGTTTTTGAGGTTAGGTTTGTATGGGAGGTATGCGTTAAAGTAAATCGATTTTGCAAATTTGTTGTATGTTTACTTGCTCCATTATTGTGAATATATGGACGAAATTTCGGAGTCCTTCATTCATCGGTGCCCTTTGAATGTCATTTTTAAGGCGTTTTCGAGGTTAGGTTTGTATGGGAGGTATGCTTTAAAATAAACCGATCACACCAATTTTTCGTTTTTGTCTTGATTTATATCCTTATAGTTTACATACGAAAAATTAGAGTCCTAGGCCTACTCCTTCTAATTTTCTCCAAACAATGTATGGGGCTAAACCACTGTGCGTCGGCATGTCGAATGAAAGCTTAGGCTCTTTCTTATTGGCTTAAGCAGAAAGCTTTTTGATATACCTCTGCGCTTGTTTACGAACACGGTTTGTTCGTTTGACTGGTTCAAGCCCCTATTTAACATATCTAACTCGTCAACGTAGAATAAAGTGCAATAAAATAACAAAACTAAATTTTTTCCGCGCAGTTACGGTAATTTGGGACATTGAGTACTGATTTATATGTTTAGCAATTACCTTTATAATTGGTCACAGAGGTTCACTTACTCATGGGGTATCCATTATGAAAGGACCGAAAGGTGCGGTTCGTTTCTTAAGTCTTTTGTTTTCGGGGACCGCGGCGAGTTCAACAAATTCTAAAGAGCATTAGCATAGTGATATTGGAATTTTAACTGATTCAGACTTTAGGAATCGATTTCTTAATTTCTTGATAAGCTTACTTTTTCTATTTTCAAGTTTATGTGATACAAAGTGCTTATCCAGACATTATATTAAGGGCACACCACAATAAATACTTCTAAATACAGACATGGCTTAATCGATTTCTCTTTTCAATGTGAGAATTTATGTATAGATTTATCTATATCTGTCTAGATTCGTTTTGGCTCTTACAAACAACCGTTATAACGGGTATAAACATTTAGCGATTACGACTACTGTAATCGTAATCCTAATTTTCATGATTACAATTAGGTAATTTTAATCTTAAAATTTATAGGATTACGATTACTATAAGGATTACAATTAAAGTATTCGCAATTAAGCATGTTATAATTACAATTTTAGTAATAGTAATGCTGAAAATTTTCGGGGTTATAATTACAGTAACCGTAATCCTAAGTAATCCAAATGTAATCGTAGTGATAAAGGGCCCAGCTACATATTTACATATATACACCCATATAAGGACAGTGCGGTGGTAAAGTGCCTGGGCCGATTTGATTGTGCATGGACCCTTAGACAGGTTTATAATTTATGTATACCATGATAAAAATATTTTTATATATGTTTAAGTATAGCGTGAAGCATCCTAATGTATTCAGAGTAGCTCATCGATGGCTAATCGCCATTACCAAAATCATCACACAGATATGTACATATGGATGCACAAACATAAATTTTTATTTACAAACCGACCATCTGACAACGTTGATTGGCCTTTGGCTTTAGTGTTTTTGTATTTGGTGTTCGGTCAACCGTCGGGTTACTACGAAGTACGTCTAACGGAAATAACATTGCAAACTAGCTGTTCTTGTCTTATGACGTCATAATTCTTTAGACTATAGTTGTCTCTTTCTCAACACGATCGTTCGCTGTTCGCACAGTTGATACACATATGCAACAACAATAACTTTTCCAGTAGCGCAAAGTGCTTTGCTGTTTTGAGATTCGTCTCAAGCAAGAAGGCATTAGTTAAACTTCATACATGTGCCGGGTAGGATGTGAGAAAAACCTTTAAGAAAAACGGTTGTTCAAAAACAAATTAAAATACAAATACTAAACCACAGTAATAAATAAATAACAAAAAAAAATAAATCGCATGTACAGTTGTACACCTGTATATATGTATAAACTAAGTAAATATGTGTATATAAAAAGTGGATAATTTCGTAAACAGTAATACGCGCGTTTAGAAACCGCAAATTTTTATTTAATTTTGTCTGTATGGCTCAGCTTTGATATTTTTTTAATTCAGAAATACTGAAAAAATAAGTATGTCTAT
Source organism: Rhagoletis zephyria (assembly GCF_001687245.7). Classification (NCBI taxonomy): domain Eukaryota; kingdom Metazoa; phylum Arthropoda; class Insecta; order Diptera; family Tephritidae; genus Rhagoletis; species Rhagoletis zephyria. The sequence continues at coordinate 80,691 of NW_016157897.1, forward strand.
CCGGTCGAGTTCTCCAAAAGTTTTACTTGACATTAGCTACAAGCCCATGCCACAAGTAATGGATATGCAAGACAACGTGATAAAACTCATTAAAATGGAGCCACAAACATACGAATATTTGCATTCCATGCAGCTGCAACAAGACATCGTCCATCAGCAACACTCGCTCTCGGCGACGTTCTACCATCATAGCCCACAGCCATCCACAGCTAGCGCAGATGAATCGCAATTGGCGACAACGCAACCTGCCATACACGCCCATCGAAGCACAGGGGAGTCAACAGAATATATGGAATATGGAAACATTGAAATGGCTACCACCGACTATAATATGTCCAGCCATGAAATTCTTAGCACAGTTAATAGTTGCACTAGCAACAATGTCAACACATCCGCAACGCCGTATAACCGAAATGGTGGAGCTTCCCCGTCGGCAGCCACCATCAACGGTACCAGCAGCAGTCTTGCAAAAGAATTAAATAACAATTACAACCTTTCAAATTCATGCAACACGCTTACGCACCTAAGCGGCGTTAATAAGCGACATCGAGAATTTGAAAGTGCCGAGCAAAAACTTATGCCCGAATCGAAAAAACAACACTTACACCTGCCACATGAGCAGCAACTATTCGTGCACCAGCAGGATCCACAAAGATTTGTCTTGGAATATTTGCCAACAACCGTTACGGACGTCAATTCTAGCCTCAGTGCGTCGAACAATAATGGAACGGATAGCAACAGCAGCACGCGCTCATCGCAGTTCGAATTTGCTGGCCAAGAAATGTGCGAAAATAGTGAAGATAATTTCAAGTACTCGTATCAGCAGCAGCACCACCACCAGCATCAGCGTCCACTGGCCCAAGCGACACCACCGCCTCGCACGCCGGCCAACACTGTTTTCAATACAAATGCTGCTAACGGCAAGGACTTGCCGCATAGCCAACAGCTACAGGCACAGACAACATCTAAAAGTTTGGATCAGTATGATTTTTTGAAGAGCAACACTTGCTCCAATGCCGATCGCGATGACTTAGAGTTTATGCGTCTGAACGGCAATAGCCTCGATGCTGGCGAAGCTAACTATGATTATGCCAACAATGATGAACTGATGGATATACGCGCCGATTCACTTTCCGATAATCAAGACTCATCTAAGCCGTTCCGCAAGCCACGACGACGCACCAGACGGAAATCGAGTAGAAGTGAAGATGCTGAGGAGTTTCACAATCAACGGGTTATGGCCAATGTTCGTGAACGACAACGGACCCAAAGTTTGAATGATGCTTTCAAGGCGCTACAGCAGATTATCCCCACATTGCCCAGCGATAAGCTGAGCAAAATTCAAACGTTGAAACTGGCGACCAGGTAAGAGGATGTGAGGATTTTGGTAAAAAAAACAACCAAAAAATATGATGTAAAAAGATGAATGTGGTATGCACATACATACATACGTACAGTCGTGGATAGAGAAGTAGCACACTTTGCCTTACTTACAACATTCGCTTCAACCAAACCAAGGATAGAAACTTTGTTTGAATATCAGGTTCCCTGTCCCCAAACAATACATCTTTTTCATGGTATACGTCCCCCGGTTTTTTCTGGATTCGTTAACTGATTTGATATTATTTACATATAAAAATATGCAAAAAATAAAATATTAAATTTCTCATTTATAATACATACATATGCGTTTTCCATACAAAATACATTGGCCGTCAAGAGAAAAGCGTGAATAACTTTCGTCCCGATGCATTCCGGCAGATTTTTTTTTAATGCAAATAATTGTAAATAATTGCCCAAATTAGCCCAGAATGCGATTTTAAAGCCGTGGAGATATAAGCAATATTTAAAAAAAATTGTAATAACTTTTATACAACAAATTTTATGACAATATCAAAAATTTAAATGGGAAGAAAACATCATTATTCTTAAAAAACGAGCAGAATCGGTATTACCAATCGCGAGAAAACAAATAAAATCTAAACTATTTCGGAAGAAGTGGATAGCTATAACTTCCAAAATAATTCGAATTTCGAAAAATTGTCACACTTGTATTTTTCTTTTATCGTTGTGAAGCATAAACAGATTAATAATTGTACAAAAAAGCTCGACCTTCGCAAAAATTTATCAAATTTTTACTCCATTGATTTTGCTCACACATATGAGATTCATGGAGCCGTATTCATAAAAATGAAGGATATCCTCGCAATGGAAAGGTAATCAGTATGAATACGGAAAGAAGCTCAAGGAAAAAGGTAGCCCCGTAAGAGCTTTGAATTTCATGTTAAAGCATGTTCTATACATACAGTATACACTAAATCAATAATGAAGCAATATGCATGTATAGGATTTTTTTTTGTCATGGTGCAAAGTACCCACAAATGTTTGGTGGTATATTTGAAATGTAACTTTAAAGAGCCTTGATTCACAAAAAAATAACGAAGTATAATAGTAAAATTAAAATATTGTTAATTACTACGTGGGAGGTGGGCGTGGTTATTAACCTATTTCGTCAAAATTCAAGAATAGCCTACCTAATACCAAAGGCCACTTCACATGAACCGAAAGAAGGAAATTAGTCGTTTTATTTGACACAGTATAATCAATATACAGGCAACGGATTTTATGGAAATTGCATTTTTTTCTGCTAAAAAGATATAGTATATTCGATCAAGAATGTCTACAATTTAGCTTTCCCTGATTCCATATATACACATTCGATGCAGAGCTGTAAAACTACTGGTACTATCCATACTATCGAATGGTTATATTTTTGTGCACTATCTAATGGTTGTTGGCCACTATCGATAGTCTTTGTTTGAGGAAATATATGTACATATATATTGTTTATATTATATGTACTACTTAGTATGTGAAAACATCAAGGCGCACGCCACAAGTCGAAGGAGAAGCTCGGCCAAACACTAACATACATTTTATGCTGTTACAAATTACCGTTACGAGAACAAAGTTAACATGCCGTTGTGGAAGAAGTCCGCAGCGGGCATAAAAGTTATGGCAGTTACTAACTATAAACTAAATCGATTATGACTGCGAAATATAGTGTGTAATTTTATGTTCATATTTCATAATAACTATGAAGGTCAGCACTATAAGAGTGGTATACATAAATGAAAATTGGAGAGTTGTACCCTCAAGCTAAGTAATAATAGTTTTACCTCTTCATCGATGCGACCATTTTTCAAAGCCAGCCCACCAATATTCTCTCAAAGTTGTGCTTAAAATCCGGTTTGAATTACATATGTATGTATGTAGGAGCTGTTCCTAGAGCATCTATGTATGTATATACATAGATGTATTTCGGCATCAAAAAAAAAAATAATTTAAAACAAGTAAGAAAGTCTAAGTGCGGGCGGAGCCGAACATTAAATACCCGGCGCAAGTATTAAATATATGTTTTTTTACCTTTCCGAAACCTTCCGCTAGATGGTAAGCTGGGGTGTATAAATTTTGAGTAAATTAGGGTCCTTCAATTTCGAAATATTGAAGTTTCAAGCATTTCTGAAATTTACCGTTATATGAGAAGCGGCCGTTATTTTAGTCCGATTTCAATAATTTTCAACGTTTTGCTTATATGTGGCAAGCACAATAACCTCACCGAGTTTGGTACAAATTGGTAGAACGGTTACCGATATACTTATATGTAATCATAAGTGGGCGGTGCCACGCCCTTTTCCAAAATTTTACCGTAAACGTATTTCTTGGTAAAGAATTGTTGCAAGCATCAATTTTGAATAAATTCCCTTTAATATTTACTGATTTATCTAAGATTTTGTATTTCTCTAAATTACCGTTATATGGGATGTGGGAGTGGTTATTGTCCGATTTTAAAAACTTTCGGCCATTTAATATGTTGTACCAAGGCCAACAACTGTGTCAAGTTTGGAAGAAATTGGTGCAGCGGTTACCAAGATATACACATGTAACCATAAGTGGGCGTGGCTACGCCCATTTTCTAATAATTTATAATAGTCTCATTTTTTGTCTGAAAATTATTGTAAATATCAATTTTGAGTGAATTATCTTCAGTAGTTACTAAAATATCGCAGTTTTCGTATTTCTGGAAATTACCGTTATATGGGAAGTGGGCGTGGTTAAAGTCCGATTTCGCCCATTTTCAATACCAACCTACCTTGGATTAATGGAAACCTACATATCCAAATTTCGTTGAGATATCTCAATTTTTGCTCGAGTTATCGTGTACACGGAGACGAGGCAGACGGACAGACAGACATGGCTTAATGTATTTCTTTTTTCATCCTGATCATTTATGTATACATTTGTCTATATCTATCTCGATTCGTTTTGGCTGTTACAAACAACCGTTATGTGAACAAAATTAATATACCCTTGTGCACAAGTGCGCTCGGGTATAAAAATGTCGCTTGAGTTTTTTAGCGAGCAAAAAATTGCTTACTTGATTCAACTAAGTATTTGCCTGCGCAATGACGCTTTCAACTACTGCATTCACAGTACAAGATACCCATGGGCGTAGCCAGGTAGGGGCAGAGGGGTGCTCGAGCCCCCCCTAACTTTCAAATTATCCTTATATATATATAAAATAGCACCCTGAAATGCCAGCTTAATAGGGTCGAGCACCACGCCGATGAAGATACCGTTGCTTGACGAACAACAAGTTCTTCGCCAATACCTTACCGATATCCAGGGTCACTGAGATATCGCAAACATACCTTCATTCTATGGATAGATGCCAAGTTACCATCGCGAGTTTGTTCATTCGTATCTAAAAATATAAATCTTTAAAATCGCGAACAACTGTAGGAGAGCGGGGCTGGTAATATCCCTGCTGGAAATGTATCCAACTATAAGTTCACCCGAAGTTGATTAGGAAGAAACTAAAGGTCACTATCATCTGTACATTTTCTTTGAAGAAAGCTGACTATATTTCTATGGCGAGGGCCGCGAAATAGTCAAGGGTGGTGACCTCTGCATTAGTTGTCAGCTAACTTGTTACTAAGTACTTTTGGACATAAAATACCAATAAGAAAAACATTTTTTTCTATGTTTACTTTTTTTTCTATTTTTTATTTGTTTATTTATTTACTTTATTTAACATTACACATCTGTTTACATACGTATTCTGTTGTAGGTGGTCCCATATTCGAGTTCCGTCAGACATAACTTCAGAATGATAATATAAAATTTCGATCTTCATTTTATTTGTCCTGAATTTGAAAAAGTATTTGTGATGTGCAGAAAAAAAGTATGCTGAAACTAAAATTTTTATGAGGATATTTAAATAGAAACTTGTTTAAAGAAAACAAACTCCCAAATACGTCTGCCTGACTCCTGACTCAAGTTTAGCTTTCTGTAGTTAACTCTGTGGTCATAAGCAATAACCGCCTAAGTTGAAAAACCTGAATTCGAGAAAAAAATAATTTAAACATTTGGATTGTGATGTTAACCTTATGGGGAAACCAAAATATGTTCGTCTATAACTTTTTAAATAGCTGGCGAGATGGGGATTTACATACACACGGAATAGAAGTTGTAAAATACGATGGCATATATAACTCAATTCTTTCTTAAGTCGACTTAGGCGGTTATTGCTTATGACAACAGAACTAAAAGTTATATATTTATCTAAATCCCGCAAAAAAGCTAACTACAAGTTGGTTATTTTTATCAATATTTCTTTCTGCGGGTATTTAGCATCCCTCACATGCGCAACATCTGCTATCGCGCTGGGAATCAGTTAACACAACCTTTTACAACAGAAATAAGTTTTCAACTGACTTAACTTACTTTTTCTTTGAAGCAAATGCTTTTTATTTAAAGTGAAAGGTAAGCTTTATGCATACCCAATGACTTTTATGCGAGTAGATGGTTATGCTTCAGGAGAGGAATAAGCCTTTTAATGGCCATTTTCTTCAACCATTTTACAAGGCTTTGAATACCAAATTTGCGTGTATAAAGAAGAGTATAACTTTTTACGAATCAGAAGGATTCGATGTTAATTAAAAGATTTCGTATTAATTTTGCCTTATAGAATTTCCTGTGTTTCGATTGGACTTAACAAAGAAGAAATACACAACCTTAAACATTTAGAAACGCTGCATTTTTAATTCCTCTTTGGATTTTCAGTTTTATCACCTATTTGATTTAAAGATAATTAAGACAGATTATGCACACAGCCTATTTCCATACCGAAACTGACTTAAAAATGTTTTACAAAATTTTTCTCAAACATTGCTTTTGCTCTTATTACAAAGCTAAGGTATCTTGGAAAGGTAATAAATCAATCTATCAGACAGATAGCTTACCTTTTTCACACAATAGGTCTTTTAATATTACCCTGATTTTTTTCTCCAAGATGGAGTCTCAAAAGGCTTAGAAATTATGAGTTTTCAAATTAGACCTGATAAAGCAGATTTATAAGAGGCTAACTGGCGTCCCTAAATTGGAGCGCTAAGCGTTGCGTTTTCCATTGTTAAGGAGTGGCAGCAAGCGCTATCCCCAAACCAATTTTCTCATTTCCTCTCGTTTTTATTCTAGTTTCCTCTTTCACTTTTGTCCTTTCTCTTTCTTTCCGTCTTCTGCATCCAACTTCGACACGTAACGCCCTGTCAAAAATGAAAATTCCATTGACGCGCGAATTTAGGGACACAAAAATCTGATCCGGATATATAACTACTTGTGGATCGTACAGATTCAACGCAATTAATCATGAAGAAAAAAATATTTGCATTAATTGGAAAATCTTAATACATTTTCGTTAGTTAGCTCCCTTTAGATCTAGGTGTGCAATGAACATATTCCTTCTTAATAACGGAATTTCGTGTCTTAAATGATTTCAGATATTTACAGCTTTCGCCGGAAGGCACTAGAGTTTCAAAAGAATATGCAGAGATCTTAAGAGCAATTTTTCTGATGTTTTCATTGTCAGTATAGTAATATTGAATATTCCAAATAGCATGACAATATAAAACCTGAAAAGAACCGCACGCTATGTCCCATTAAAGTTAATTTTATTGTCAGTCGTTTTAATCTTGTTTTAAGCTAGTTTAAAAATATATCAGCCTACTGTATAAAATTAATGTTGTTTAGGCAACAAACAGGTATTTTTTATTTTAAAGGTATTTTTACTTTTAAAGTTATTTTGTTCTAAATCGGATAGCTGCCGTTATATAACTACCCCTTACTGTCATCTCTAATTTGGTGCTCTAAGCATTTTTCGAATGCCAACGAGTGCGGGCGCGCGCTATACCCAAAATAAACGCGGTGTAATTTTTGACGTTTTCGCATTTGCTATCGTTTTTATTCTCGTTTCCTCTTTCACTACCCTTCACGCGCAGCGTTATTGTGGTATGCTTCATACAAACTGTATGGGCATGAGCATTTTTTAAAGTTCCATTTCGGGATGGCAGTTAGTCAAGTCTGGTCTTTAATATGCTATACATTACGCAGCCATCGAATACTATTTTTTCAACCATATTAAGTCGATTCATCACTAGTTTTTTCTCCAAAGAAAATTTTTCATCACATGTTCATATTTGCAAATATAAGTGAGGGATAACTTTTTTTCATTCATATAAGCATACATATTAGTCCAGGTAAGAGAGACTAAAAATCAGTCGATAGTGGAACTAATTCGGACCATTAAACTTTTTTTTATCGGATTATGAAATTCTGAAAAAAATTGTCAAAAAATATGCAGAGCTTACTTCGCTAGAACAATTAAAAATACTTTTTACGTTTTCATTTCAATTACTTCGTGAATGGTAGCAACCTCCATAGGACTTTTTTATTTTACAATTTCTTTTTCATAAATTTTGCACCACAATTTCTTTGTGATCAGCTAGAAAATACTTGCACGAACAAAGTTTAAAAGTCAAATTTTTGAGATATTATCTATTTGTATGTATGTAGGTACATTAAGAAACAAACAGTTAAAAAACAAGTAATTTTTAGAAAAAAGCGACTTAAAAAATATATAAATATATATATATATATAAATATATATATTTTATTGGAATGTTGTCACATGCCGAAACATAAATTTTTTATATATTTGCATTTTTATCAGACCCTTCGATTAAAAAATGCATCTTTACAGGAGTTGGTTACAAACTTTGTTATTTATAACGTCCCAAAATTGTAAAATTCAATATCCACCCTTAGAACCGAATTGACAGTGCTTAGTTAAACCATTGTTAACTTAACCACCAACAACAGTTTAACTATGAATTTATATTCAGAGTCACATAGTTAACTATGGAAATTCGTATCGCCTGAAAATATACAAATTCAAAATCCTTTTCTATTCAAATTTGAAGTTCGTTCCACAAAAAAAAAAATTATTTCACAAGAGTTTAACTATGGGCGCATGCTGGTTTAAACTTTCGTTAACTGAGCGTTGTGAATATGAAAATCAATAGTTAAACTCTTATCAGTGGTTAACTACGCACTGTGAATTTAGCGCTAAGTCTCTATTCCCTTTTTTTATAAAAGTTTTTTGGTTAAAAAAAATAAAAAATTCATCAAAATAATAGCTACAGAAAATACCGCCTATCAAGGCAGTGCCTGCAAAGAAAACCCGGTTTTCTCGCTCTCTTGTAAAATTTGAGTTCCGTAATTTAGGCGGTTTTGCAAAAACATCGACGCTATATTCTTTAAGTTTGAAGTAATGTTTTTTAAACCAATTCAAGGTTTACTTTTTTGTTTANAGCGCTAAGTCTCTATTCCCTTTTTTTATAAAAGTTTTTTGGTTAAAAAAAATAAACAATTCATCAAAATAATAGCTACAGAAAATACCGCCTATCAAGGCAGTGCCTGCAAAGAAAAACCGGTTTTCTCGCTCTCTTGTAAAATTTGAGTTCCGTAATTTAGGCGGTTTTGCAAAAACATCGACGCTATATTCTTTTAGTTTGAAGTAATGTTTTTTAAACCAATTCAAGGTTTACTTTTTTGTTTAAAGTGAGGTTGTTAAGCCTTTCTATGATAAAAGAAAACACCGTGCGAGAAAAAATTTCAAAACACACCAAAGAATCGATATAACCACGACACTATGGGCCAAATATAGTAAAACTGCGTTTTAAGATTTTCAGTCTGACGTCAGGATTTTTTCCAAAGGACGTTGAAATTTTACACGAGTGCAATTTATGAAACTTAAAAAAAGTGTTGGCTATTTTCTTTTGTTTATTTAAAGTATATATTTTTATTTAAGTACAGCTTATTACTTAACAAAAATCATATAGAACCAGATTTCAGACTTTATGCAAGAACTATGAAAATTCTGCCAAGTTTCACCAAAATTTCAAACTTTTTAAACAGAATTTTTATGACGGATTTCCAATGAAAGAAATTTTAATGTCCAAGTTGGGCTTAAAAATACTTGTGACAATACGTTATGCTTTGCCATTTTTTTTAAATACCACACATTTTTTGTAATTTTAATGCCAAGTGGAAACTCGGCATTAGAAAAAAATTTGGTATGCAGTTTTGTACCATTCAACTTTTTGCAGTTTTTTTTGTGAACGCATTTTTTTTCATACAAATTATGTTTGACAATGGCTTTATATGGAAAGAGCTGCGTAACACCGTCAACAAAAAGTGCCAAAAATCAACAGCAACTCTTAGCTACTGCAAAATTGCATATATTTTGTGTATTTCCTCAGTTTCACAAAATGTGTATATACGTGCAAAGGATAACTTGTTCCTTAATTATTCACAGCTAAATTTGCTTGGGAAAAATTTTTTTATTTATTTTCTTAGCCATCCAAAAGTGAAAAGTAATCCATAACAAATTCCCAAATTTACCTAAAAATCCTTATATACATACTTACAGTCGCTATTGATGGTAAACATATCTTGTTTACTAAATTCCCAAGCGGTAAAACCTCTGACCATTGTAATTTCCATAAGGAGGGCTTTCCCGCGTCGGTTTAGCCGGCGCCGTTTTTCCGAATGCAACCTTTTCATAGCTTACCTGTAGCTTGTATCCTGTATACTGTATAATGCGTGTGTATGTTTCATCATAATGTATGTACTTTTTTCTCTTTTGTTTACATCATTGCAGATACATTGACTTTCTGTGTCGGGTACTATCAACAAGTGAGATTAGCCTGCTGAAATCAATGGAGAGCAAAAGCATTCTCTCCACCAATGGACTGCCGATTGGAACGGCATCGATTTTGAATGCAGCCACAAATGGCACCGAGACTGAAATGAAAGGTTTGCGACGAGCTACAGGGGCATCCGTAATTCCACCGGAAAAGCTAAGTTACTTATTTGGCGTTTGGAGAATGGAAGGTGATACACAAGGAAAAACGTAGAGTTAGTCTGGTGTTTAGTTTAGGCCGATGAAGAAACGTAAAGAATTTAAGTAGGTAGTTAGGATCTATGTTTTTCTAAATTATTTACGTATGCATCCTATAATTTAAGAAAATATATATGTGCCGTATTGTATAAAATATGTTTAGCATAAAATATGACAATAGTATTCTCATTTAAACTTTCCATTAAACACTAAGTATAGTTTATTTGAAAATGAAAAAAGTATTTATAAGATTTAGATAATCAACGCTTGTGGTTAAATTCTTTTTATGTGCATATTTCTTATAATAACTATTTATGAAAGCTATTACACTGTTATTAAAATTTGTATTACTTCAATGATGAGCTGGAACTTAAAAACTAAGAATGTATGTTAACTATGTATGTTCAAAACCTCAACAAAATCTTCCAAAATAAAGAAATATATTTTTAAACTACCATCCCTTATACCATGTCTTCATCTTTGACTCAATAAAAAATAACAAACTTTAGTATGGATCTCAAATACATGAATATTGAAATCATCGAAATGTTCTTATGTATAACACTTATAACAATTGAAATGAGTATTTGCAATAAACATAAGTTAAGTCGANGTGAGCTGGAACTTAAAAACTAAGAATGTATGTATGTGAACTATGTATGTTCAAAACCTCAACAAAATCTTCCAAAATAAAGAAATATATTTTTAAACTACCATCCCTTCTACCATGTCTTCATCTTTGACTCAAAACTCAAAATGAATGCGAGATAGATATTATAAAAAATAACAAACTTTAGTATGGATCTCAAATACATGAATATTGAAATCATCGAAATGTTCTTATGTATAGCACTTATAACAATTGAAATGAGTATTTGCAATAAACATAAGTTAAGTCGAAAAAACCGAATTTATTTCGGTAGCTTAAGACTTGATTTAGTGGAGTAATAAACAAATGCGATTTACAAAGAATATATATTTCAACAGTTCTACTGATTGCCCCCTTGGGATTCCATTATCATTGTCACTTCACAAGTGCCTACAAATCGAAATATGAATGTATGTATGTACATATGTATGTACATTAGGCTGGATCAATTTTGTATGGGTGAAAATAAAAGGCATTTGATCCTACTGTAATAGTAATGTTATGTTGTCTTAGGTCTAACCCAATAATAATTGGTCCGAAAGGTTAATTTAAAACATATATTTAGCCCGCGCAATCGATTTTAAAGTTTATGATCTTGAAAAATTTTACTTTGGCTGGTAATATCTAGGGAATGCGTTATAAACTAGACGATACATCAAAGGTTATGAAATTTAGTATCTCACGTTCATATATAATTTTTCAGTAAGACTACTACATATATTACATATATTAACTAAATAAAATTTAGGTGAGCGACGCCCATTTTAAGTCCATTTATCTATTCTTGAAAATTGGAGCGGCATGGTTTCATTAGTTACCGAAGAAGCATATTTTTCGCGGTTTCTAAATTTACCGTTGTACAAAAGTAGGGACGTGCAATAAGTATTTATTTAGATATCTGTAAGTTAATTCAATTATGACAAAGAGTGACCGTAGGTAGATGCACTATCCTCTTGGGACTCTCCAGTTAGAAATTTAACTTTGTATTCAACTTGAATGAAACAATTCAATCCATGGCCATTCCGCCATCGTGTGATTAAATGTACATATTTCGAAGTTATTTATATAATTTAAGAGAATTTTTTGTCGAAAAAATACAGACATGCATCTCTTTTCTTCGACCTAACCTTCACAAATATTACTCGATCGGTACCAAACAGAAGGCGAGACTTACTGTTACTGATTCATGATAATAATATGATAAAAGTTGTTCAGATTAAATGAAATTATTTAAAAAGATTAAAAATTATGAATGAAAATTCCTGTGAACTTCATTTAATTGTAATTTATGCATAACAAAAAGTAAACTAATTAGTGTTTGGCCAATTTGTAGTAGTTCAATGTTTCCATATTCATTTGCATGAATTAAATTTTCCACGGGGATGGAACTAAAGGTGTTCATATGAAATTGTTCCCAAAACAGATTAGTATATTTGGAAACAGCGACCTAAAGACCCCCAAAAATATGCATGCTGTTTTTACATGTTTTGACTAAAGACCAGTGCAATTATCAACAGAATAATTAGAATTTGGCTGAAAAAGAGATAAGTTTGAGAGTAACCATAAATCAAAGGGCTGCCAGAGATGATATTTGACTTTGTCGTTTGCGTTTACAGATTCATTATCTAATAATATCCACCAACACTTTTTGCTGAACCCTGAATTTTTAACAAGAATCCGTCTTATTCGACCAGTGTGTTTTGTGTCACTTGCGGGTCGATGCGCAGGCTCTTGCAATTAGAATAAACGATTAATATTTTACAGGCTTGTTGTTGACCTCATAATACAATATATTTTCACTATTACCATAGGATTTGAGAAAAATTTAATTTTCGACCCGCCCTAATGTACATATATATTATGTATGTACGAATGTATGGACATATACGCATGTGCACGGCTGGTTTGCTGTTAATGCAATGAAGCATACGTATGAACATTTACATACATATCTGGTTATACATACGTATGTATGTACTTATGTATGAATGTATTTTCGGCATTTCGGATCCCTCTTTTCAGACTTCAAGGCGTATCCGGTGATTTACGAGTATATTAACTTTTCAAAGTAAGGCAACAAATGTGAAATTATAAACCACATGTACGTTTTGCGCTTTTTATACAAATATATACATACAGTAGCGGCCATAAAAATCCGGACACGCGTTAAAACTCCACTGTGTCTAAGTAAATAAATTGTTACATGTTTTTACAAAAATATATAGTGCATCTTTCAACAAAACGAAACAAATTAAAATAGTTGCAAACTTTTGTGCAAAATTAATAAAAATTCTTCAAATTTTCATAAAATTGTTGAGATTTTTATTACATATTTTAGGTAAAATTTTCGTATGCAGTTGTGCATATTATTGAATTTTGATAAATAAAGTGCAATTTTATAGTAGCTGAGGCTTACCCTTGCTTTTTGACAACATTTTTTTGTTGATAGCATTGCTCATTTTCTTTCATATAACATATCTTGCTCTAACCGCCAAAAAGACGTAAGCAACATTTTATTTTTTAAATTTTTTTATGCAGAAATGTTCCTAGAGCATCTATGTATGGATATGGATTTCTGCATTAAAAATTTTATTTTGAAAATAAAATCGCCATGTATTTTTGGCGGTTAAGGCTCGATATGTATGTTTGAATTTGTTTTTATTTTGAACAAAATAGGCAACATCTTCAAAAAATAACATTGTCGAAAGTTGCCGGTAAGTCTTATAACTTCTATTTTATTTAGCAAAATTCAATAAAGCAAAAAACAGCACACCTAAATTTTTAATGAAAATTTCCAGATGTTTCTTAAAGTTTTCATAAAATTTGCAACTCTGATTTTTGTGGATTTTGTTTGAAGAATGAACTAAATTTTTCATAAAAATATGCGAAAATATATTTACTTAGATACAGGGAGTTTTAACGCGATTAATAATAGTGCCTGCATTTTCGTGGCCCCTACTGTATTTGCACGCATGTAGACATGTATATATATATTTTACCACGCCAAGCAGAACTTTATATAAGTATGGCGGACCCGCGAATGTTCCAGGGAGGAGTTAATTTTTTTCTGTGGAATTTTATTGACAATGTTTTCACTTCTGTACTATATATGCATGTATGTACATATGTACATACATATATACATTAGACTGCATCACAAAAAAAAGGTTGCGGTTTTTCCGCCGTGATTACAAAATTTATTATATTTGAAGACGTCCACCAAAATATTAGGAAAATATTAAGATTTACGTGAACTGGACCGATTTCAAAATACCTCCAAAAATAGTTTCTTAAAATAAAAAATATTTTCTTAAAGAACTTTTTGAAAAAAAAGATAAAACAGATTAAGCTTAAAAAATCTGCATAAAAATATTTAAAAATCTTTTCAAGGGAATCGTAAAAATTAGATTTTTGATGCTGTTTTTATCTTTTTTCAAAGATTGATTTACGAAAACTATAATAACTGGGCTAAACCCATTCCGATTTAGACTTATGGGGTATCAGTAGAAAGGTATTTTTTTTTGTGTATAGGGAGTGATGCAGCCTAATATACATTTGTATGTACATTAGACTGCATCACTCTCCATACAAAAAAAAAAAAAAATCGGTACTATTTTTCCATTGGAATTATAAAATCTATTATATTTTAAGAAGTCCACCAAAATATTTCGAAAAAATATTAAGATTTAAGTGAACTGGACCAATTTCAAAATACCTCCAAAAATGGAGTTTCTTATGAATAAAAATAGTTTCTTAATTTTTTTTTTGAAAAAACCGTTTAAGCTTAAAAAATTTGCATAAAAATATTTAAAAAAAAATTAAAAAAAATTTGAACGGAATGGTAATGATGAGATTTTTGATGATGTTTTAAACTGTTTTGAACAACTGAGCCTAAACTCTTCTGATTTAGACTTAAGGGCTGTCGGTGGAAAGGTATTTTCTCACCCTTTTTATTTCTTTGCTAATAAACTCATTCAAAGGATGAAAGAGAAAGGTA
>NW_016157897.1:95646-105727 GCF_001687245.7 Rhagoletis zephyria
CGGGGACTTTTTTCAAAAAGTTCTTTACAAAACTATTTTTATTCATAATGTTTTCAAGTTAAATTTTTTTGTAATTTTTCTTATAGAAATATTGCTTATGCTTTAACCAAAACCATATAAACTTTATGCAAAATTTAGAAAAATTTAACCTATTTTCATTAAAATTTAGAAATTTTAAATCTGATTTTTTAGACCATAATAAGTTATGCAATTTTATAGCCTATACAATGTCAGTCTAATAAAGTGCAAGTTGTAATCTCGTTGATTTTTAATATTTTGTTAAAATGGCTTTGGTTAAAGCATCAACAATATTTTTATAAAGTAATTAAGAAAAAAGTTTTAACTTGAAAAAATTTTGTCAACATCTCGTCGCCACCGGCTTTGAAAAGCTTTTCCGGTATACCGTCGATTCCGGGGGCCTTGTCATACCAGTTGTTTTTGCGTGGTTGGTAAAAGCCAGCAACCTCTTTCGCACTGGTAAGAAGTGATTGGGAGATGGATGCCACAGCTCATTTATGCCCAGGCGATGAGGAGTTGCTTGATTTTTTTCTAATACGAGTATCAATGAATAAGGCAATATTCAAAAACGGAGAAGAAAGATTATGCTCGTATGTAACATATTCGTCTACCCGGCAAGTAGAGGAAATCTTCGGAAAGACATTCAAAAATTGGAGGGAAAGCTTCAACCTAGCTCAAATACTGAGGCGCCAGTCTTTCACTATTACATTTTAAAATTAATTTAAGTACTAACATAATGGCTTATACATAAGTACATATGTAACATCCAAAAAAGAAAAGCCGTTCCGGCAACGCCTAAAAACCACATACATTGTTTTTTGAACATCAAACCGAAAAAAGATGACAAATTTCGTAGTGAAATCTGATTCCAAGAATGTCTACTTAATATCACGACAGGGTTCCTATGTACATATGTATTAGTATAGAGTGGATATGTATTAGTAGTACATACCGCACCCTACGCCCCAAGCAACTAAAACGAAATAAAAAAGAGAAATATTCTCAAGAAACAAATTTGTGTCATTGTAAATGTACACAGATGTTTTGAATAATGTCTAAAATAAAATTGCACTGTAGCGTAAAAATTGCATGTGCATACGTGTGTAAGTATGGGGGCATTCCAAAACGTCAAAATACAAAGCATCAGCCTCTTTTATTTCTTAACCGCAGTATAATGCCAAAAGTTTAGGAATAAAATATTCTATTGCCTTGTATTTTGACATTTTGGAATGCCCCCTATGCATCTCCTAAGAGCTGTCTGTCAAATGATTATTTTTTTCATTTGGAAGTTTCAAGGAAAAGCAAGAATTTCTGTACATTCATGCTTATATATTTTAGTAAAAGAAAAAGTAGGAGTTATAGAACTTTATGGCCTAGCATATACTTAGTACTTACATTAATAGCATATTGTAGTAGTTGTAGTACATTTCAATTTATGTCAAGATCAGATGTAAGCGTAACGATGAAAATAGATAATTTATTTGGATCTTGACATCCCTAATAGGTATCAACATATAAGAGGGGATCCTTTAACTGCATTTCCACGACTATTTGATTGCTGATACTTACGCATTTCATATTACTGATGTGAGAATTTTCACTCCCGTACTCTTTCCGACACCTCATCTCGTTATAGAGGTTGACTGATATTATTTTTTCCTCAGATGATTGGCCATCGGGTAGACCAGAATATTACTTGCAATACCTTATATCTTTATGGCTCACAAGAGTTTTTGCTGGCCAGAGTGTTTTGGCAATGTGACAGGTTGGTTCCATTTAACATTTTTCATTGGCAATTTCTTTGAGTTTTCCATTCAGTAGAAATTTGTATGTTTGAAGAGGGATGCCGAGAATATCCCTTAAATGTATCTGTATCACGCAATGTCATTTCATGACACGCGAGTTCGCCAGACCACGTGTGAACTGAATGTTTTAGCCATCTCGTTGAGGGATCGTCGACATTGAGAAACCACTTTTGAAGGCAGCGACATATTTCCCAGAGATCTAATTGCCGCCTGGATGTCAGTGAAAATGTAGATATCATGACCAGGCGTCGTATCACATGGTACCTGTGATGCGGTCTTTGAGATAGCCATCCGTTGCGCCAGAATATGCATAACTGTTCCAAATAAACTACACACCGACTCTTTTGTCGAGCTTGGATCCGTCCGTGTAAACATTGATTGATCCTCTTTTCCTGCCTGTGTCCATTGACCATTCCTAACTTGACAGAAGAAGGGTCGTGATCCTGCGGGTGAGTGGGATGTAGTCAGTTGTAGGAAACTGAGTATGATCGATCAAAATTTTACAGTGACCGATATGTGAATGCATCCATTTTCTGATGGCGTAAAGATGTAAATGGGTTATATTTTACAACAAAAAAAAACCGATTTAATCATCGAGATGGCTCGTTACCTAGCACATCGAAACTGTTTGAAGGCTTTACATGGATGTTAAGTATAAAAAGAAAACAGCCTCAGACTGAGAATTAAAGTGGGAAAAGTTATTTTAACTAGAAAGACAATGCAATATACATATTTAAGTGAGTGCATGCATGTATGTATGTACATAAATACATATGTATGAATGTACAAGTTCTCATAAACACAATTCCTCAGCTCTGTTCAGTTTGAATGAAAAGTTTTCTCCCACTCATGTGGAAAATGATCTGCAGAGGACTGCACGCTGTTTTCACAAGTGTGAACCTCCTATGTTAGCACATGTGGTCACCAATAGTTGCAAACTGATTCAAAGTAGGCATTGAATAACAGGCATGACTTACGTCGCTGGAAAATTTAAAAACAATGACCCACAATTTGAGTCTGTGATGAATATATACAAACATAATTGAATTGAAGGACAAGAATTTTTATTGGCTGTTCAGTAAAATGCTTAAGAAGATAGAAACTAAATAAACACTTGAAATATAAATTTTGCAAATTCTTTAGCACGTATATATATGTACATACAAGCCTATATACATATGTCTTTATGCTTGTAGTTTCTTGCCAAAATGCGCACCATGAACTTTTCACATCTTCTGAACAAAGCAGCTGTATAAATTGGCTTTGGTAGTTGTAACGTCATTGAGCCATTTATTTGAGCTGACCATACCGGAACCGTAACAACAACGGGTACATCTACATTCGTAAATGTGTATAATATACATAACATTTACTTCCTATGCAGATTTGCAACTTCTACTTTTGTACTTAAACTTCCTGTTAGACTTTTTATAAACCTTTTTCAACCGTTTATTTTTTCAAAGTGCAGATGCATTTTTTCAGTTGCACGCATCACTACTAAAATGAACAACTCATACTAACTACCCTCAATGTTGTTTTTATGTTGCCTCCGAACTACCGCTAAACTTCTTCTTGTTAGACTACCCAGTTCCACAGATTTTAATTACTCTCGCTTCGACATCTGCAACATCTGCGTCTTTAGTCGAAGACCACACCCATACGAACATGTATGTGCTTAATAAACGCATGAAACTATATGCACATATATATGTACATTAGGCCTGTTTTAGGTCCCGAAAATCCCGAGACTCTTGGCAAATAATCCCGGGATTTTGGGGGTTTGTAATTTGCACTGATGTTAATAATAGAAAATCCTTTTCTTGACCAGTATTGGCTATATTTCTTTTTTTATTACCTCCCTTTTATTAGCTCGGAATGTAACTATGTAATATTGTTGCGCCTAAAAGATGCAGCGTTTTTATTCTCACTGTTACATACCTGATGACAGTACGAATGGAAATTATAAGAGCGAGGTTTTAGTTTTTTAAACTATAATTTTATTTATTTAATAATTAATCTTTTTTTTTATAAATGTCTAGCTCATTATACATATAATACCGTGCGATAGTAAATTTTACACACGAAAATTAATATATTCGCGAAACCATGGGCCAAATATAGTAAAATTGCGTGTTTGGTTTTTCACTCTGACGTCAGTAATTCAAAAAAGATTTAATAAATTCAGTGAAATGTGCTTAGAGAAGAAATATGGGTATCAAATTAAATAGGAAATTCTGTAGTATTTAACCAGCGATTTGGTGCATAAGGGCTGGTAAGTATTGAAAATGTCATTTTAAAACCTTATATTTGAAATTTCGATATATTTGTTTTTAAAAAAATTATATGTTACGTATTTATATCTCATAAATAATCACATCTTTGAAATTACAAAGTCCTTTAAAATACATACTGACGTCAGATATAGAGAAAAGAATGCCACTTTAGATAAAAAAGGGGTCTTTCAAACCCTTATATTTATTATTTATTTTATGGTAGGAGAGCTTCTCAAACAATATAGAAGCAATTCTTTCGATTTAAGTTATTGAAAATAGTGAAAATTTTAAATTCCGGGACTAATCCTGCAATCCCGGGATTGTTATAATGACATCCCGAAAATCCCGGAATCTTAAAAAAATTAACATACCTAATGTACATACATATGGATCCTATGGGGGTACACAGTTATGTATATGTATCTCAGAGATATTTTTATAATGTACATATGACTTCGTAAACAAAAGAAACGGGATACAGTTGTACATACCTACATATACACATGCATATCTATGTTCTTCTGGGCGCTAAGATCAATCATTATGCTCACTCGTAAATCAAAGGCACATTGATGTGGAGGAACGTATTCAAATACCCCGCAGTAAAAATTGGAGAATTGAAATTAAAAAAAAAATTGAAACGTAGTATAGGAGATCAGATCTATATCCTAGAAGAAATATCAATATATTAAAGATTTTCGATGTAAGCCTTCAAAGTCGTTTTTGGTTCGAGTAGTCTTTGTTGTTAATTTTCGTAGAATCTAAATCAGCTGGACAGTTTATTTTTGTATTGTTGTTGTGGTATGCTTGGCTCACGTAAAAACACCGAACATAAAACATACCCATTTTAACCGCTGCTTTACAGGAACCTATCGGACAGTCCATCATCTTGTGTAATACAAGCTTGCGGGAGATAAAAGTTGTGGTCAGAAATTTACTTACTGCTTTTCACTGAGCAGTAACTGAGCTGTCACATCCTCCATCGCAGAGGAGGCCTACCTCTTCCTCTGCTCCCACAAGCTGGTTCCGCGTTGAACATTTTCAGGGAGCTGCAGTATTTAAATTCGCTCCAGCAAGTCCACGTCGTTGTAAAGCCCATACAGCTCATCATACCATTTTCTGCGGTACTCGCTGCAGCCAACGCGTAAAAAGACGGTAAATCTTCCGCAAAATCTTTCTCGCGAATACTCTAAGAGCCGCCTTTCGGATGTTGTCATTGTCCATCCTTCTGCGCCATATACAAACATGGGCATGATGAATGATTTATAGAGTGTAATTTTTGTACGGCGAACGTTCGAAAATGACCTTTGATATCCTATATGCATATCGAACTAAAAACGAACTAATAACCAACCTTAGTTTTCCAACGATCATAGTATATTGGAAATACACTCGAGATAGGTTCGAAAAAAAATTAAAACCATAGCAGCAAGAGAGAAAGTGAAATCCAGTTCATTCTCGAAGGGATATATTAGAAAATCGTTCTCTCTCATTAAAATTTCAATTGGATAATGGGCTGGCTTTCGAATTCTTAACGAAGGAAAATACATTGGATAACGACGGTTCCGTTTTGCTGGAGAATGGCCTAATTCTCGAATCGAATGCTAACCTATTCTACATTAGTTATCGAAGGTGAGACTGAAAAAAAAAGATTTGTCTTCCAATCACTTTCGAATTGTTAACCAAGCCCAATGTTTATTGGGTGATTGCGTTAGATTTTCGAGTTTATTTGCAATAAAAGTCGTTTAGTCTGTCCGAACCGCTTTGGACTATATCTCCGAAGCCCGTAAAGATATCAAAATAAAGAAAAAATGCCCTTTCAAATATTCCACATTGGGTCCAATAATAAAAATTTCAACTGCAGCTGCCCGATTAAGTTTAAATAAAAGCAAGACTAGTTAGAGTCAATCTTTTATTGTAGTTGAGTTGCTTATGGAATTTGGAAACAAAAGCGTATTTATAAGGCGTTCTTTCGAGTTAATATGTGGAGAGTACTGGCTTTTTGATGTATAGGGATGGGATTTAAAAACTGTCTCCGAAAAAGCAACTATAACTTTCACCTATTCAATTTGTTGTTGTTTATACAAATATTTGTAAAATAACATAACGTGAAATCTAGTTCGGAGTAATACATACATACATATGTATATATGTAAGTAAATAAATAATACGAGAATGCAAAGCTATTCATAGTAAACCCCTAACTTATTCCCAATTTAACTAGTGGAAATCCAGTCTTTTACATCAACATTGAACTAGACATTTTTTTTCACCAGCTACGATTTCCGCAGAGAATTTTCCCAGCTGCGGATAAAAGCTAAATATAAAAGCCATTTTTATGTGTAAACAATAGTTTGAAGCGAAAGTTGTGGAGCTCATTTAGAGCACGAAAGCATTTGTTTATTTATACGAGAGCGAAGGGATTCACATGAAAACAAAGCATAAAATTCCCTCTAATTATTCATTTATGTACATATGTATGTATGTATGTAGATAAATGTTTTAAGACAATTGTTTTTTATGCAGTCAAAATAAACACATATGTACATATGTATGTGTACTCGCATTTATAGTTGATCATATTTATGAATAATATAGGCTTGACAGACGTCAAAGAATAAAAAAAAATCCTGGATTGTTTGCCATGTATTCAGCAGTAACTTAATTTTAACATACATATCGTTACATTAATGTGGATGACCCTAACTCATTTTATTTTCAAATCCAGTGCTGTACAAAAGTCTGCCAATTACTTATTAAAAACCTGTTGGATTCAAAAATACTACTACTACTACGCTACGGTGACCATTCGTACCGATTTTAGGGGGACAGTACCGATGCAAATGTCCCGCTGAATAATTTTTAAAAGTCGGGACGCATAAGCGATTTTCAGTGGTTCATGCTCTACAAAAGACCATATACGTCAAAGTTTCAAACTGTTTACTCAGCTTAAAAAAAAATACAATATACGAATTTGAAGGGGCTAAGAAATCGCGTTGACTTTTAATAATTTTTTTGCTGAGAGATCTACGTATGTTCTTCCATATAAAAAAAAATTCGCTCATACCTTGTATAGAGAATAACGCCTAGAGCCTTCAGCAAA
Organism: Rhagoletis zephyria; assembly: GCF_001687245.7. Taxonomy (NCBI): domain Eukaryota; kingdom Metazoa; phylum Arthropoda; class Insecta; order Diptera; family Tephritidae; genus Rhagoletis; species Rhagoletis zephyria. The sequence goes on from NW_016157897.1 coordinate 102,846, forward strand.
AAATTTATTAAAAATCAACGCGATTTCTTAGCCACTTGAAATTTGTACATTAAAACTGCATACCAGATTTTATTTTTTTTTTCTGAGTAATAAATTTAAAATTTTGATAAAAATCCGTAAAATTTTCATTAATATTGTATACAGTTTGAAATTTAGATTTATATAGTTTTGTGTATAGCTGAACCATATTTTTGTACAAAAATAACAACAAAATTATAGCTTGCAAAATATAGTGAATATTTAATAAAACAAGGGCGTACGCAGATATAATGAAGCGAGTGTATGTATGTACATTAAACTGCATCCGCACCAAAAGTTGCGGTTTTTCTGCCGGGATTACAAGATCTATTATATTCTAAGACGTTCACCAAAATATTTCGGAAAAATAATAAGATTTAAGCGAGCTGGACCGATTTGAAAATACCTCCAAAAATGGATTTTTTAATGAATAAAAATAGCTTTTTAAAGAACTTTTATGAAAAAAGTCCCCTCAAAAGACAAAAGAGATTAGGCTTAAAAAATCTGCATAAAAATATTTTAACATATTTTTCAACGGAATCGTAAGAATGAGATTTTTGATGTCTGTTTTTTTTTACTTTTTTCAAAGATGTGATTACGAAAAACTTAAAACTCAAACTATTCTGATTTAGACTTGTATGGGTCTCGTAGAAAGGTATTTCTCCACTATTTTTATTTCTGTGCCAAAAAAAGTTCATTCGTGGCTCTCAACTTTTTTTTTTTCAAATACCAACACATCTTAATTCAACTTTGTAATGACGTTCGTTCATCCTACCCTTCTCTTTCACTTTGAATATTTATTAGCAAGAAATAAAATAGGTGAGAAAATACCTTTCCAACGATACAGCTCCTAAGTCTAAATCAGAAGAGTTTAGGTTCAGTTTTCAAGTTTTTATACCAATCTTTGAAAAAAGTTAAAAACAGCATCAAAAATCTCATATTACCATTCCGTTCAAATTTTTTATTTTTTTTAATATTTTTATGTCAATTTTTTAAGCTTAAACGTTTGTTATTTAGGTGTTTTCAAAAAAACTTTAAGAAACTATTTTATTCATAAAAATCCATTTTTGGAAGTATTTTAAATTGGTCCAGCTGTCCTTAAATCTTAATATTTTTCTGAAATATTTTGGTGGACTTCTTAAAATATAATGAGATTTTATAATCCGATGGAAAAATAGTACCAATTTTTTTTTGTATGGAGAGTGATGCAGTCTAATGTCCATACGTGCTTTTAGCTTTATCCAGTTATGGAACAAAGCAATTTGCCAGTAAGCACGATTTTCTCTAAGTTTTGTTTTTATTGATTACTAACTTTTTCCCGCGGGTTTCAACTCACGTCTTTATACAAACATTAAAAATACTTTATGTAAAGATATTGTACTCTCTTTCTACTCTAATTTTACTATAGCTGTGATAGCAGCATTTGGTAGAACAGCTGTATAGCTTGGGTGTTATGGAATGAAATGCAATAATAATTTTTTGGCACTAACGGTGTTTTTATTTAGGTTAAAATATCTCCAATAAATTATAAAATAGAAGAAATACTTTCTAATTTCTTACGAATAATAACTCTAATATGATTTCACAGCATTTTTTTAATACTTCAAAATATCTATTAACATAAATGCATTTTCCAATACAATATATATTTTATTTTCGATAAAGTTTCTGGTTTTACTTTAAGGCATTCTTGTTTATTGTCATTGCAAAAGCTAAGCGAACTGGAAACTGAGGTCTTTTAAATTCGAAAGGCATATCAAAAGCAATTAAAGGAGTCATGTGACTTGTGGTTCCGAAGTTATGGCTGATTAAAAATTCGACTATGAGATATGCCACGCCCCCTCCTACAAAGTGATTTATATATAGTATTACTATAAGCATCTACCATAGATTTGTCTGCATTTCAAATTCATGTGAGTTATGGTTTCGAAGTTATAGCTGATTAAAAATTTGCAGGCCTATGGGAGGTGCCACCCCCCTCGCAAAATTGACACCATATTTGCAAACAAAACCATACCTATAACCTTCTCGGGGTAAAAACAAATAAGTGTTCAAAGTTTGGCGCGATTCCGTCCAGTGGTTCAAAAGTTATAAAGTAATAAACAAACAGATATTCACATTTATTCACACAAAAAATATTGAGGTGTAAATATTGCATATAGATTACGCCTTTAGTCTTTCGAAAATTCTATCAGAAAATAAGGCAGCAATCAAATGGTTTCAAGACCGGGGCTGGTTCCTGTAGGGATGCAGATGGAAATTTGATAACAGATGTCCACAGTACACTTGAGATATGGAGGGAACACTTCTCAGCGCTTATGAATGGCGACACAGGTGGCGCGTTTGAAGAAGAAGAAATCAAACCAATGTAAAGGGACGAAGCTCACGTTCCTCAACTTGACGAAGACGAGGTGAGAACAGCAACATAATGGCTTAAAAACAACAAGTCCCCCGGAGCCGACGGTATTCCGGCTGAGCTGTTCACAGTCGGCGGCGAAGAGTTGGTCGCGCGCATGTACCAGCTATTAAGCAAAATTTGGTCTGATGAATATATGCCCGATGATTGGAATCTCAGTGTACTTTACCCAATCCAATTATCGCCGAATAAGCCTTCTTAATATTGCATACAAGGTCCTATCGACTATACTGTGTGAAAGACTGAAGCCCTTTATGAACCAACTGATTGGACCTTATCAGTGTGGCTTCAGACCTAATAAGCCCACCATTGGCCAGATTTACACAGCGCGTTAAATTCTAGAAAATACACTCCATATGCAAATCGACAAACACATGTTTTTGTTGATTTTAAAGCTGCTTTGGATAGCGCTTGTACAATGATATGTCTAAATTTGCGATCCCTGCAA
>NW_016157897.1:105752-138471 GCF_001687245.7 Rhagoletis zephyria
ACTGTTGGCAAATAATCCCGGGATTTTGGGGGTTTGTAATTTGCACTGATGTTAATAATAGAAAATCCTTTTCTTGACCAGTATTGGCTATATTTCTTTTTTTATTACCTCCCTTTTATTAGCTCGGAATGTAACTATGTAATATTGTTGCGCCTAAAAGATGCAGCGTTTTTATTCTCACTGTTACATACCTGATGACAGTACGAATGGAAATTATAAGAGCGAGGTTTTAGTTTTTTAAACTATAATTTTATTTATTTAATAATTAATCTTTTTTTTTATAAATGTCTAGCTCATTATACATATAATACCGTGCGATAGTAAATTTTACACACGAAAATTAATATATTCGCGAAACCATGGGCCAACTATAGTAAAATTGCGTGTTTGGCTTTTCACTCTGACGTCAGTAATTCAAAAAAGATTTAATAAATTCAGTGAAATTTGCTTAGAGAAGAAATATGGGTATCAAATTAAATAGGAAATTCTGTAGTATTTAACCAGCGATTTGGTGCATAAGGACTGGTAAGTATTGAAAATGTCATTTTAAAACCTTATATTTGAAATTTCGATATATTTGTTTTTAAAAAAATTATATGTTACGTATTTATATCTCATAAATAATCACATCTTTGAAATTACAAAGTCCTTTAAAATACATACTGACGTCAGATATAGAGAAAAGAATGCCACTTTAGATAAAAAAGGGGTCTTTCAAACCCTTTTATTTATTATTTATTTTATGGTAGGAGAGCTTCTCAAACAATATAGAAGCAATTCTTTCGATTTAAGTTATTGAAAATAGTGAATATTTAAATTCCGGGACTAATCCTGCAATCCCGGGATTGTTATAATGACATCCCGAAAATCCCGGAATCTTAAAAAAATTAACATCCCTAATGTACATACATATGGATCCTATGGGGGTACACAGTTATGTATATGTATCTCAGAGATATTTTTATAATGTACATATGACTTCGTAAACAAAAGAAACGGGATACAGTTGTACATACTTACATATACACATGCATATTTATGTTCTTCTGGGCGCTAAGATCAATCATTATGCGCACTCGTAAATCAAAGGCACATTGATGTGGAGGAACGTATTCAAATACCCCGCAGTAAAAATTGGAGAGTTGAAATTAAAAAAAAAAAATTGAAACGTAATATAGGAGATCAGATCTATATCCTAGAACAAATATCAATATATTAAAGATTTTCGATGTAAGCCTTCAAAGTCGTTTTTGGTTCGAGTAGTCTTTGTTGTTAATTTTCGTAGAATCTAAATCAGCTGGACAGTTTATTTTTGTATTGTTGTTGTGGTATGCTTGGCTCACGTAAAAACACCGATCATGAAACATACCCATTTTAACCGCTGCTTTACAGGAACCTATCGGACGGTCCATCATCTTGTGTAATACAAGCTTGCGGGAGATAACAGTTGTGGTCAAAAATTTACTTACTGCTTTTCACTGAGCAGTAGCTGAGCTGTCACATCCTCCATCGCAGAGGAGGCCTACCTCTTCCTCTGCTCCCACAAGCTGGTCCCGCGATGAACATTTTCAGGGAGCTGCAGTATTTAAATTCGCTCCAGCAAGTCCACGTCGTTGTAAAGCCCATACAGCTCATCGTACCATTTTCTGCGGTACTCGCTGCAGCCAACGCGTAAAAAGACGGTAAATCATCCGCCCTGGTGACAACAGGGACTCATCAGATTAAATCGATCAAACGAAAATGAGTCGCCCCGCCTCAAGCCTAGTTTCGACTCAAACGGCTCGGAAAAGTCCCTCCGATTTCTGACGGAGCTCGTGGTATTGCTTAACGTCATTCTACACAGCCGTAATGGTTTCGCGGAGATACCGTACTTGAATAGCTAAGCTGCTCCAATTGCTTTGCTGTTTTCCAGCCGCGTAATTTCTACTTATACCTCGTCATAGTCTCTCGGTGGGACACCACTAGATCGCACTGCTTGTTCTTACCGGAGTTCGCCCTGGTCGTGAAACCCTCCTTGGGTCGCCTAACTTTCTGGTAAAATTTGTATTTGTATTTGTTTTTATTTTGATCTTTATCCCAGCACAACAATTAAACAAGTTATTTTATAGTGCTAGTCACCATACATAAATAACTAAACTAAGAACAAAGTAAGTTTTAAATTGTAGTTAATGTTTAGCTAGAATTTGAATTGTAATAGAATAAAAGCGACGACATCTTACATATATGTACATATGTTACAGAAAAGTCAGAAAAGTTTATAATAAAATACAATACAAAATATACATATATTATTTGCAGTAAGTAAATGTTTTGTTTAAAGTACATACATTAATTAATATTTATACGTAATTATAAAAACTGGTTAATTCGTTTTTGATGTGAAGTGCAGTATTTAATAGCCTGACTGTCAACGGGTGTCAGCGCGCGCTATCCCCAAATCAACGCGTCGTAATTTTTGACGTTTTCTCAGGTCCTCTCGTTTTTATTCTCGTTTCCTCTTTCACTTGTTTGTCCTTTCTCTTTCTTTCCGTCTTCTGCATCCAACTTCAACACGTAACGCCCTGTCAAAAATGAAAATTCCATTTGCTCGGCGTAAGCGCCGCGTTATTGTGGGATGCTTCATACAAATTGTATGGGCATGAGGATTTTTGACAGTTGCTTGGCGCTTGACGCACCAATTTAGGGATGGCAGTAAGTCGAATGGCGAGTGGGTTCCAAAGACGAGTCGTTGTCAAGCATTTCAAGCTCTTTCAGCTCTCGTATTTCGGCTTTGCGGAAAATGCGTCTCGCTTGCCTCTTCAGCTACATATAACGGTCCCATATGGCTCGCGTTGTTTCCGATCTCAGCGTGACCCTGTAGGCGGCATTTTTATTCTCAGATTGAAATTACCAATGAAGCTTTACATTCTAACTCCAACTGTTAAGCACGGTGGTGGGAACGTGATGGTGTGGGGTGTATGGCCACGGATGGCGTAGGAAGCCTTGTCTATATAACCTCAAAAATGGACAAACATCTGTATTTAAATATTTTGAATGATAATTGCTGCGCAGCTTGGCCTAGATTAGAAAAGGTTTGTGTTTTAGCAGGACAACGATCCGAAACACACTTCATTTCTGATAAAAGAATGGCTGCTTTACAATTGTAAGCAACTGCATACACCCCCACAATCTCCAGCCATAAATTCAATCGAGCATATCTGGAATTTGTTGGAAAAAAGAATTACTGAAGATGGCATTGTCAACTGAGTGGGGGAAATTTACCCAAGCGGACACACAATTGTTAGTCCGAAGTATGCGTCGGCGTTTAAAGGCAGTATTAGCAGCGAAAAGTGGACCAACCAAGTACATAATATTAAATAAACTAATTTGAATACGATTTTCTAAAAGCCACGTAAACTTTTTTGGTGTGAAAGAACGAGTTTTGTATGTTTTGTGCTTCGTACTCCTTTGCTTTTATTATTGAAATATATATGAATAAAGCTGTTATGTTCACGAATATATGTCTAGCGATAATCCGAAGATATAAGTTTTATTTGCATTTGGGAAATATTTAATTCGTTCGCGTTTTCTTTTCACATCTGGGTGTACGTAAACTTTTTTTGTTCACTGTATGTGTGTATGTAAATCAATGTAAATTCTTAAATAGGTGACAAGCCTCTTCAACAATGTTTCAGTAGTACGGCTTCCTCAAACTTTTTCGTTTCATATAAATGTTGTAAGTCTGCCCTATAAACATTTTGGCGAACGTTCGAAAATGACCTTTGATATCCTATATGCATATCGAACTAAAAACGAACTAATAACCAACCTTAGTTTTCCAACGATCATAGTATATTGGAAATACACTCGAGATGGGTTCGAAAAAAAATTAAAACCATAGCAGCAAGAGAGAAAGTGAAATCCAGTTCATTCTCGAAGGGAAATATTAGAAAATCATTCTCTCTCATTAAAATTTCAATTGGATAATGGGCTGGATTTCGAATTCTTAAAAAAAATACATTGGATAACGACGGTTGCGTTTTGCTGGAGAATGGCCTAGTTCTCGAATCGAATGCTAACCTATTCTACATTAGTTATCGAAAATGAGACTGGAAAAAAAGATTTGTCTTCCAATCACTTTCGCATTGTTAACCAAGCCCAATGTTTATTGGGTGATTGCGTTAGATTTTCGAGTTTTTTTGCAATTAAAGTCGTTTAGTCTGTCCGAACCGCTTTGGACTATATCTCCGAAGCCCGTAAAGATATCAAAATAAAGAAAAAATGCCCTTTCAAATATTCCACATTGGGTCCAATAAAAAAATTTCAACTGCAGCTGCCCGATTAAGTTTAAATAAAAGCAAGACTTTATTGTAGTTGAGTTGCTTATGGAATTTGGAAACAAAAGCGTATTTATAAGGCGTTCTTTCGAGTTAATATGTGGAGAGTACTGGCTTTTTGATGTATAGGGATGGGATTTAAAAACTGTCTCCGAAAAAGCAACTATAACTTTCACCTATTCACATTTGTTGTTGTTTATACAAATATTTGTAAAATAACATAACGTGAAATCTAGTTCGGAGTAATACATACATACATATGTATATATGTAGTAAATAAATAATACGAGAATGCAAGCTATTCATAGTAAACCCTAACTTATTCCCAATTTAACTAGTGGAAATCCAGTCTTTTACATCAACATTGAACTAGACATTTTTTTTCACCAGCTACGATTTCCGCAGAGAATTTTCCCAGCTGCGGATAAAAGCTAAATATAAAAGCCATTTTTATGTGTAAACAATAGTTTGAAGCGAAAGTTGTGGAGCTCATTTAGAGCACGAAAGCATTTGTTTATTTATACGAGAGCGAAGGGATTCACATGAAAACAAAGCATAAAATTCCCTCTAATTATTCATTTATGTACATATGTATGTATGTATGTAGATAAATGTTTTAAGACAATTGTTTTTTATGCAGTCAAAATAAACACATATGTACATATGTATGTGTACTCGCATTTATAGTTGATCATATTTATGAATAATATAGGCTTGACAGACGTCAAAGAATAAAAAAAAATCCTGGATTGTTTGCCATGTATTCAGCAGTAACTTAATTTTAACATACATATCGTTACATTAATGTGGATGACCCTAACTCATTTTATTTTCAAATCCAGTGCTGTACAAAAGTCTGCCAATTACTTATTAAAAACCTGTTGGATTCAAAAATAGCTACTATAGCTACGGTGACCATTCGTACCGATTTTAGGGGGACAGTACCGATGTAAATGTCCCGCTGAATAATTTTTAAAAGTCGGGACGCATAAGCGATTTTCAGTGGTTCATGCTCTACAAAAGACCATATACATCAAAGTTTCAAACTATTTACTCAGCTTAAAAAAAAATACAATATACGAATTTGAAGGGGCTAAGAAATCGCGTTGATTTTTAATAATTTTTTTGCTGAGAGATCTACGTATGTTCTTCCATATAAAAAAAAATTCGCTCATACCTTGTAAAGAGAATAACGCCTAGAGCCGTCAGCAAAAAATTTATTAAAAATGAACGCGATTTCTTAGCCACTTCAAATTTGTACATTAAAACTGCATACCAGATTTTATTTTATTTTTCTGAGTAATAAGTTTAAAATTTTGATAAAAATCCGTACAATTTTCATTAATATTGTATACAGTTTGAAACTTGGATTTATATAGTTTTGTGTATAGCTGAACCATATTTTTGTACAAAAATAACAACAAAATTATAGCTTGCAAAACATAGTGAATATTTAATAAAACAAGGGCGTACGCAGATATAATGAAGCGAGTGTAAGTATGTACGTGCTTTTAACTTTATCCAGTTATGTAACAAAGCAATTTGTCAGTAAGTACGATTTTCTCAAAGTTTTGCTTTTATTGATTACTAGATTTTTCCCACGGGTTTCAACCCACGTCTTTATATAAACATTAAAAATACTTTATGTAAAGATATTGTACTTTCTTTCTGCTCTAATTTTACTATAGCCGTGATAGCAGCACCGGTAGGACAGCTGTATAGCTTGGGTGTTATGGAATTAAATGCAATAATAATTTTTTGGCATTGAAGGTGTTTTTATTTAGATTAAAATATCTCCAACAAATTATAAAATAAAAGAAATGCTATCTAATTTCCTACGAATAGTAACTCTAATATGATTTCACAACATTTTTTTAATACTTCAAAATATCTATTAACATAAATGCATTTTCCAATACAATATATATTTTATTTTCGATAAAGTTTCTGGTTTTACTTTAAAGCATTCTTGTTTATTGCCACTGCAAAAGCTAAGCGAACTGAAAACTGAGGTCTTTTAAATTCGAAAGGCATATCAAAAGCAATTAAAGGAGTCATGTGACTTGTGGTTCCGAAGTTATGGCTGATAAAAATTCCACACCTATATTATAAACCTTACTATAAGCACCTACCATTGATATGTTGGCATACCAAATTTCAATTTTATGTGGCTTATGGTTCCGAAGTTATGGCTGATAAAAATTCCACACCTATATTATAAACCTTACTATAAGCACCTACCATTGATATGTTGGCATACCAAATTTCAATTTTATGTGGCTTATGGTTCCGAAGTTATGGCTGATAAAAATTCCACACCTATATTATAAACCTTACTATAAGCACCTACCATTGATATGTTGGCATACCAAATTTCAATTTTATGTGGCTTATGGTTCCGAAGTTATGGCTGATTAAAAATTCGACTATGAGATATGCCACTCCCCCTCCTACAAAGTGATTTATATATAATATTACTATGAGCATCTACCATAGATTTGTCTGCATTTCAAATTCATCTGAGTTATGGTTTCGAAGTTATAGCTGATTAAAAATTTGCAGGCCTATAGGAGGTGCCACCCCCCTCGCAAAATTGACACCATATTTGCAAACAAAAACCATACCTATAACATTCTCGGGGTAAAAACAAATAAGTGTTCAAAGTTTGGCGCGATTCCGTCCAGTGGTTCAAAAGATATAAAGTAATAAACAAACAGATATTCACATTTATTCACACAAAAAATATTGAGGTGTAAATATTGCATGGAATGACCCATATAGATTACGCCTTTAGTCTTTCGAAAATTCTATCAGAAAATAAGGCAGCAATCAAATGGTTTCAAGACCGGGGCTGGTTCCTGTAGGGATGCAGATGGAAATTTGATAACAGATGTCCACAGTACACTTGAGATATGGAGGGAACACTTCTCAGCGCTTCTGAATGGCAACCCAGGTGGCGCGTTTGAAGAAGAAGAAATCAAACCAATGTAAAGGGACGAAGCTCACGTTCCTCAACTTGACGAAGACGAGGTGAAAACAGCAACATACATAGTGGCTTAAAAACAACAAGTCCCCCGGAGCCGACGGTATTCCGGCTGAGCTGCTCAAAGTCGGCGGCGAAGAGTTGGTCGGGCGCATGTACCAGCTATTAAGCAAAATTTGGTCTGATGAATATGTGCCCGATGATTGGAATCTCAGTGTACTTTGCCCAATCCACAAGAAGGGAGATCTCGCCGCTTGCGCCAATTATTGCGGAATAAGCCTTCTTAATATTGCATACAAGGTCCTGTCGACTATACTGTGTGAAAGACTGAAGCCCTTTACGAACCAACTGATTGGACCTTATCAGTGTGGCTTCAGACCTGATAAGTCCACCATTGACCAGATTTTCACAGCGCGTCAAATTCTAGAAAATACACTCCATATGCAAATCGACACACACATGTTTTTGTTGATTTTAAAGCTGCTTTGGATAGCGCTTGTACAATGCTATGTCTAAATTTGCGATCCCTGCAAAACTAATACAAATTTCAGCTCCGTCCAAACTGGGAAGGACCTCTCCGCGCCGTTTGAGACCGAATAAGTTTTATACAAGGCGATTCACTCTGATTGTAGAAAGCGTTATAAGAGCTGTCAACCTAAATCGCAGCGGTACCATATACAGCAAAAGCTCGATGCTACTAGCGTATGCAGATGATATTGACATCGTTGACCCAGAAATGTGAGCGCAGCATTTTACAGTATAGAAAAAAAGTTAACGAGGTTGGTCTGGCGGTGAACTAGGACAAGACAATGTACCTCCTGGCAACACGTAAAAAGTCTTCGCATATTGGGACACACGTCACTGTTGGCAGTCATAACTTTGAAGTAGTGAAGGACATAGTTTACTTAGGAGTCAGCATAAACACCACCAGTAATGCCAGTCTGGAAATAAAGCGAAGAATAACTCTTGCCAACAGGTTCTACTTTGGGCTCGGAAGGCAAGTGAAAAGCAGAGCCCTCTCGACCAACAAAAATCACGTTCTAAAAATCTCTCTTCATGCCCGTCCTTTTATATAGCGCAGAAACATGGATGATGTCTAACAACTATTCTTCGCAAGATCTATGGCCCCGTTCACGTGGGCGACGAGTACCGAAGAAGATGGAATAACACGCTTTTTAATGACATGGACATAGTTAAGCGCATAAAAATACACCCATTGTGCTGGCTTGGACACATTGTATGCAGGACGCTCCGGTGAAAAGATCCTTCGACTCGGCACACATGGGTGACAACGAACGCAAGGGCGCATTGCAACACAATGGAAGGACCAAGTGCAGAAGGACCTGTCCGCACTTGGGATAAACAACTGACGGAAACCTGCAAAGGAGAGAAGCAACTGGCGAAGTGTTTTGTTCTCGGCCCAAACCGACAATCGATTGTAGTGCCAAATAAGATGAAGAAGTCTTTCCAAAAAACAGTGATATGCAAAATTATTATTACAACAAAAAATTCTTTATAACAAACAGGAAGAATTGAATCTAATAGCGTCGTGAACTGAAGTTCATCATGCTCTCCATAATTACATACATACATATTTATGTGCCAACTTGTTTTCTTATACAATTTAATGAACATATGCGCGTATGAATATAATATATGGGGAATGCATATATGTATGTATGTATAAGTAAAAACATACATAGCTAGGCTCCCTCAAGCCAACAAGTTGCTACTCCGAAAATAAATCCGTGAAAATGTTCATCAATATTATTAAGCCACTTCACCTTATCATTTCATAAGCGCAGAGGAAAGTGCTTCAATCGCCACTTTGAAACGGCAGCGAACATCTGTCCGCTCGCACTTTTTACTTTTATTTGAGTGCTAGTTATTTATAAAATCTGAGCATCTAATTTTTGTATAAGCACTGGCTTCTTGGTTAGACACCCTATTTTATGTGAATACCTATTTTAACAGCTATCTATTAAATTGTCAGCGCGATTCACACTTGTCTGAGTATAAGGGGATACAATGCATGTTTTCCAGCAGCAAAAAGTATTAAAACGCCTAGAGTGGAAAAATATTTTTTTTTATAAATATGCACAGGCAATTTTCTTTTCTTTCTTTCAAAGGGTGTTTAGTTACTAATTGGTTGATTTGTTCATGAAGCGGACTTTTAATTGCTTGCACTTGCACTGTATATACATATGAACATATATATCATAGCTTTTAAATGTATCAAATATTATAATATTAATATTACTATGTATGGCAATATAAATATACCTAAAAGGGCACGAATTTACCTAAAAAGTATGCATAATTTGCTTGTAGTTTTTTATTTATATATTTCTTATTTAATATTGAATGGCTACTCAGGTGCCCTTTAACTGCTAAAAACTGTGAAATTTGAGAATTTCTTCAGTGTAATTTTTCTTTTAAGTTTCAGTTCTACATAAGTTGTTGTCGTTGACTATAACTTTAATTCATTTATTTCCATGTGCTTTGTATCACACCAATAATAAAACACTTTTACAAATTAATTTTTTTATTATTTTATGCACACGATTTAGGCTTGTAAAATTTAAAATATACAAAACTTCAAAGCGTGTTTAAAATTTTTTCATATACATATATAAAAGGGGACACTAATATGCCTATGTATGTATTACATAAAAATTTTGTCTGTAAAGTGGATGATAATTGAGCAAGAGGTTTGGAAAAGGCCTTACTAACATTAGTCTTTCCAAATTTTATGCTCTACTCTACACATACATGTTACATACGGTATGTATATTTTGTACATACTAAGCACCCCTCATTAAATTTCCACATCCGCCAGTGTATATGTAGATATGTATGTAGTACAAAAGTATGCTCAAGTATGTATGCATGCATACCAATTTTATTCACAAACATACATGTGCGAATATATGTACATACATACATATTTATGTAGGCATGTATACGCAACTAAAAACATTTTGTAACCGTATGAATAAAGTAAATGGAAAAATTTTATACATACATACACACAGAAAATAATTATTGTGTAAAATCAGTTGATAGAAAAAAAAATAAATTTTTATATCAAGCTTTCTAAATATGAACGAAATCGGACCATAAATACTAGATCACTAAATATCTCAACTCCTGCGCCATCTATCGGCAAAATTTTTTATGGAGTTATTCCTTTTAATGTTATTAATATACGTTTTAAATATGAACCAATCTGGTTACAAATATGGATTTGTCAAATATCCCGACTCCTGTGCCACGTATCAGATTAGTCTTTCGAATTGTGTTGTCATCGTGTTCTGAGCCACCTGTGAAGTTTCAAGTCTCTAGGTCATCGGTAAGTTGGTTAAAAATTGATTGCCAGATTTGCCCCTAACAAACATACATATGTACATACAGAGCAACTTAAATAAAAGCTTGTAATTAATTTAAATTCAAGTATAGCACGACTTAAAACTTAAGTAAAATTCACTAAGTTTTTTTGTTATCATAACCACAAAAACTTAGTAAAATCTTTGTAAGCTCTCTTCTGCGGTAAATTTGACTAATTCGCATACATACATATGTATCTGTGGATATTTGACAAAACAACCTCTTTCGAAATGAACATTTTTTCAGGAGAGCGAAAAAACATATAAAATGTTTTCCACAACCAGTGTTGCTACCAGGAAATGAACATAGTACATAAACTAAATTATAAACAAAAATTTTGAGATTATACATAAAAAAATTATACAAGAATTATTTATTTGCGAACCCGCATTGCTCTGAGGAATTAAAATTTTCTTCCAATAAGACTCAACATTTAAATTAGGATCCCGATGTAGTTCTGCATAGTTTAAAATTGCGTGATTTCGAAACTCATTATCTAGGACTTGAAAATTTATCACGCATGTCCTGCAATTAACTTTCGAGTGTATATCAAACCTTGCCAATTTGAATTCAAAGCGTATTAGATTGAAATTTACTTGGAAGCTACACCATTATATACTTGAGACAAATCAAGAAACTATTCGAAATTTTCATTATCCAGAATCCATGTTACTGGTTTTTAAAATTTGCATTATCAAATAGTTGGACCGGTGTTGCCGTTTGGCTCCAATTGGACCAAAATTCGTAGTTTCATTTCTTAAAATAAGGGTTTGGCAAGTTGGTTGGTTTGTTGTTTTAAGGGGATTTGGTAGGCAAACCACATAATTTATTCATTTTATAAAACTTCAAGTATCTCTGTTTTCGGGAGTACATGTAAAGGATGATGTGAGAAGGAAAAGAGAAATGGGACCTGACAGAGCTATTGTTGAATCGAAGTTTAATGTTGCACTGATTAGACTATCCTCTAATCCATACAGATTGTTTAAGTTAGAAGAAAATAATTAGACAATTTTCATGCAAAGGCCAAATTTTTCATTTCGCTAAAGCGAGTGAGTGAGAAGGGAGAGTATTTGTATTTTCTTTTCCTCTTCTCCCTTAAAAAAATAGTAGTTGACAGCTATTTTCTTTTCCACCCTAGACATTTCGAATTCGTTCAAAATATGCTAATTTAAAACCCAGAATTCTTTCAGTGTTCCTCCGGGGGTCTTGGACATGGACTATTTCTTCAATTTAATAGTGTTCGCTTTATTTTTGTGGAACGAAACATGTTTTGCAAGTTCTGGATCACTTCTACACTCTTTCTTCAAACATTTCTCGTATTCCAGCTGCGTTTTGCGTTTGGTTTAGCATCGTGGTTTTACTATATTCGTAATTTTAAATTTTTTAATAAAATGAATTGGTCGTGGTTCATGATTGTGTGCGGATTAATAGCACACTGAGGATTTGGCAATAACATTTTTCATCTATTAAAAAACAAAACTTACGGGGCAATTTTTATTGTAAGAATAAGATTGTTTTCTATTAATCGACATACTTTAAGCATTGTTGACGCTATTTCCATTTGAATTAGGAAATAGCGTCAAAGACTTTATTTTCAAATGTTTGTTGACTTTATTTCGCCTTTGAAAAGGTAAATGTCAATTGACTTTATTTCGCGCCAGGGTGGGAAACAAAGTCAATTGACCTTATTTCCGTAGATCTTGTTACCTGTCACCCCAGCTAACACAACTTTGAGTCTGTGTGGCCTTGAATAAAATGTGCTGTAAAACTTAGTAGAGAGCAAGTCTTTCAAGAATTACTCCAAATGTCAGTTGTAAAACTTCACAAATCAGCCTCAGATATGACATGCATTACCTTCTTTTTAATCTTGTCATAAGTGCATTATTTCAGTCCTAAAATATTTTTCACTTTTTTCCTGTATCCAAAAAGTGCATCTGGATCGCATGTATTTAACTTGTGAAAAGCTTCACCTTACACAATGCTGTAAGGCAGCATATTAGCGATAATAAGATCCATTATAGACTTATCTATTCGTACAGTTACGGTTACAGGATGATCGTCTGGTAAATAATTAGGAGCTCTCCGTTCTATACACTCCGGTATACTACTACTACTGTACTACAATACCAGCTGTACGTACTGCATCTTCCAACTTTTTGCGCTAATGTTTGGATGGACCTTTTCCAAGCGTCTTTTTACGCCGGTTATTGTTTGATGTTATGGCAAACTGTGGCCGAGAGATATCTCCTTTGAGCATGCTTTGCACGACGCCGTATTTCGATTCCGATTGAAAAACTGCCAGATGGGATTCTTTTGACCTATTACATCTAAGAAAATTACATTTTAATAAGCATATACTGCAAAGAAAAAATTTTTCCTTACCAAATGAGACAACGCGCGCAAAAAGTGAAACAAGCTTCTGACAAATAATTAGTCTGTTCCAGTACCCGTCAAATTTACTAAAACCCTCAGTAACATCTTCTCGTAATTTCTGACTAAATATTGTAAATCTGACGGTTACTGAAACAGACAAAATAATAAGCTCATGCGAACTAAAATTGTAATAAAACAGAACTTAAGAAACGATACAGGGCAGCCATATGATAATTTTTTATGACAAGCAACTTTGACGAAAATAACTTTTTGAGGTTATATTTTTTTCATTTTACTGTTCGGCAAACACTCGGCATATTTTGCCTAAAACCGAACCTAAGCCGAACCCGAACTATTAGGCCGAACTGTTCGGTAACCGAGTCCGAACCCGAACGCTCGGTCGGACAATAGCTATAACTTTTATATTAAAGGTCATATAGATATGGCGGTAAGACAGAAATACATACGCGCATTGAAAATTCATGTATATGTAGGGTGACCATCCGTCCTGTATTATACGGGACAGTCCTCTTTTTTGACCCATTGTCCTGGTAATTTATTTATTTTATAGGGGACGCCAAATGTCCTGTATTTCTTTTAATGTCCTGTATTTGTCCAGTTTTCGGTGTTTTGACGCCTTAACAGCTTATTGAAATGGCATGCCTATGAACGAGTTTTAAGTGATGTGATCGTAATTTTCTCAATAAACGGTTATTATTTTCTAATCTGAATACTTGTGACTCGAATCGAGGAATACATACAGTGACCAAAATAGAAATTAGGACTCGACATTTTAGTAAGTTTTGGCTATTTTTCCTTTTTATTTAATGTTTATTATTTATTTTATGAAGTTAAAGCTCTTTTCCTAACAAAAAACATTAACACCAAATTTCCAACTTTGTTTCACCAAAATTTCAAACTTTTCAATTAGAATCTGTAGAAAAAAATTGGTTTGCAGTTTTGTAACTTATTAAAATTGAGTTTAATAAAGTGCGAGTGGAGAGTGCTGTTCATTTACTTCTCTTTTAAATAAATGGTCGAACATACTTACTTTGTATGAATAAACTGCGTACCAACGTAAAACAAAAATAAAAAATGCCAAAAATTAGTGGTAAGCCTTAACGACTTAAAATTGCATTTTATTATACTAAAATTTTACGATTTTTTTAAAACAAATTTTACGGGGTAAAAATCTCGAGAAAATCATCCTACAAATTTGTGATGTTATTAAAAGGATACTGTTTCAGGGGTAATACATCTAGGATTATTGAAGAAGGCTTTAAGATCTGTAAGCTGTTGTGGAAAAAATTTACAAAATTATTTCTTGTCTCGTATTCGACTCTCTTAAATATGGTCACCGTATGTATATGATACAAATTTTGGGAAATTGTCTTACCTCGAGAGAAGTCGTTTTGTCAAATGTTTACAGATAAAAGTTACCTAAATCGGCTAAGCTAATCCTTATTTTCGGCATTTAAAGTATGGTATAGAAAATATGGTTAACAAAAATCTAACTTGTTTCTGTTCACTGGATTATCGTGCTTTGATATTTATTTATTAACAAGATGCACACCGCCATAGTAGAGAGATTACTTTAGACCAGCGATGGGCAGAGAGAGCTTTTACTCTGCTTGCGCCTATACAAAATGTATAGAACGCTTAAAAGAGCTGTGCCCGCGGGCAAGGCAGTACCCATCAGTGCTTTTGACTCTTCCAGTTTTTAGAAACAATTTATTAAGTTGTTTAATTAGTCACTAGCGGCTACTGTGGCTGAGTGGTTAGAGGTGCGTACTAACATTGCGTAAGACCTGGGTTCGATCGCTAGTCCAACATCTAAATTAGAAAACGTTTGCCCTTTGCAGGCAATGACAAACCTCCGAGGGCATTGAAAAAGTTTCTCAAATAAACCATTTGCTGTTCAGAGGCGGCGTAAAATTGCAGGTCTCTTCATTTGTGTAATATCATCAAGACGCAAACCACAAATTGGACGAGAAACTCGGCCAAGAACTTAGCAAAATTGTAACTCGCAAAATTATAAATTACGTACGTTTATATATGTATACTAAAGTGGTCCAAAAATGTATGTAAAAAAATAAGGTCCATTTTCAATGCCGCCAGCCCCTAGGATTGTCCTATACCAAAAAAAATTATACCCCTATTTTTTTATTTTGAAATAAAAAAAAATTAGGGTGTGCTCAAAGCGCTCAAAGTTTTCAATGTATTTTATATGGGGAAAAAACAACTTTTCGTAGAAATAGTGTAGAATTCTTGAAAATCAATATTTTTCGATCGGAAAACTTTGCTTATCTTCAGGAGATTCCCGGTAATAATACCCAATTGTTCCTTTAACAATTTTTGAATGGTGACTATATTTTATGGGTCCTTGAAAATGCAATGGGAGGACCAATAAAAAATCTTTAATCATAAAAAATGGTTAAATAAACAATTGGATATCAATATTTGAAGTCTCCTGAAGAGAACCAAAGTTTTACGATTGAAAAATATTGATTTTCAAGAGTTTTATGCCATTTTTACGAAAATTTGTTTTTTCCCCATATAAAATACATGGAAAACTTTGAGCGCTGTGAGCACTCCCTAAATATTTTTTAATTCAAAATAAAAAATAGGGGTATATTAATTTTCGGTTCAGAACAATCCTAGGGGGTGGCGGCATTAAAATTCCGACTTTATTATTTTGGACCACTCTAATGTATACGCATACAATTATTTATTTACTTTTATTTTTGAAATGTATGCAATAAATGCGGAAATGTTAAATAATCCTATATTTAAATTCTTTACATAGTAATAATTCGTTTCAATTAAATTCTGTGTCGACAATCGCTGAAAGTAGGTGTGGATGTTTTAACAAAATTGACCAAAAAAACTTATTTAAAACAGAAAAAAAAACAATTAACCAGAATGAAAAACTTAAAACTTTACATATAAATCAACGTCGAATCTTGGACAATCGCACGGAAATTTCGGCATACTAGTTCTGCGCAAAAATATTACATATGACATACATACCTAAATTTGAAAAGCTATTTTTTTATCATTGGTACACAAAATAATTTTTAAGAAAAGTGAAAAGAAATTGTCATAATTTAAGTCTTAGTGTCAAAGTGCCACTGGTTGCAGGCTTGAATTATTTACTTTACAGGCCCTATTTTCTCATCTCTGCAATTGCTTTATCCACCGTACTATTGTAAAATGGTCATCGTGGGAATTTTCGAATCGAATTTAGAATCAATTTGCTCAGCTTTCTGCATATAACTAGTTTCGTGGATTTACTTACATTCTGAGTTTTTATGAGAAGCTGTTTTTCATTGCAGAATACACTCAGAGGTTGCCATTGCCTGCCGAGGGGCGGCCGCTATTAGAAAAAAAATTTTATTTTTTTTTAATTTTAGTCGGTACTTGGACTTGAACCCAGGCCCTGCGGAATCGTAGCGCTCACTGCTAATAACTACACCACATCGGTCGCAAATTAACTTAGTTAAAACAACATAGTTTTTAGTTAGCCAAAGTGCTTAGGTAATATATTACCTCAACTTTCTTTTCCATGGATAAGTATAAATTGTAAAAGTACCTTATATGGATTGTACAACTTTTTGGGCTCCATGTAAAATTTTTCAACGCCATATGTAAGTTAACTTTGTTTGATTTGCCAATGTTTTTTCTCTGTGTGCACATTGCATATTAGTTGTCGCCTTTGCTTGCAAATACGTTTTTGTCTATATACATATGTATGTTTGTTTGTAGGTGTGTATTCAAGTATGTATATAGTGCATATTCGTTTTTTTTTTGTCACTCGCGAAACACTTTAATTCAAAACATATGTTGACAATGTGCGGTGTTTATTGGTTTTTCATTGATGCGTATTTGCCCTCCCCTGGTTAATGCTGCCTTTTGTAATGTAGAGTCCAATATTTAGGCGAAATTTCTATTTCGTTTGCAAGTTTGTACACTCTTATGCACTTACATACGTGGTAAGAATGCGAATGCTCTTGAAGGAAAACTACCGCGAACTATCTATAGACATGTTACTAACAAAGTGCTCGCTTAATTCAAAATTTGTTTGGGGGCCCTATCGCGTTATTTCTCAAGGTTAAATGAGGACAGTTGAGAATCTGAGTACCCAAAAGTATCTTATAGTCCTTAGATTATTAATCTGTATGGTTGTCGAAGCGATTGTAACGTATTTAACAACATACAGCGATTCAAATGTCACCCTGTTAGTTCGACGGAGTCAGCTTTACATGAAGTAGTGAGGCTCATAGAAAAATCACTGCACTTCAAGCAATACACTCTAGGAAAGCTCCTGGATATAGAGGGCGCCTTCAACAACATTGAAGTTGACACCATCATTCAATCACTCATGGGGGTTGGTGTAGACGGCGGTGTGGTTGGTTCGGTACGCTCTATGCTGGACAGCAGAATTATTCAGGCGAAAAGCGGAGATAGTCTAAATAACTAGATATGGGCGTAGAGGTACTCCTCAGAGTGGTGTAGTCTCCCCACTCTTGTGGATTGTAGCACGAAACAGCATACTGGTAGAACTCAATAGAGGAGGAGTATTGCTGACGATGTAGTGTTAGCAGTCACAGGGCCTTTTCTTTCTACTGTAAGCGAAATTCTAGGAAAAGGTAGACTTAACACGTGGGCTAAAAGCAATGGCCTTAATGTAAATCCAACCAAAACTGAGTTGTTACTGTTTACTAATCAGAATAAGATATCCAAATTTAGACTTCCAGCCATGGACGGGAAGACAATCCCACTATCGCCCAACAGGAAATATCTGGGAGTAATTCTAGATACCAAATCAAACTGGAAACTTAACGTTGAAAATCGTAAAGAGAGGGTGTACATCGCTTATTCTACTTGTAAATGGATCTTCAATAGAATCTGGGGTTTAAAACCGAAACCTGTGATGTGGATGTATACCGCTTTCATAAGGCCAATCCTAACCTACGGCGCCCTGGTATGGTGACCAGCCTTAGCAAACAATACAATGTCAGTAAACTAAATAGCTTACAAAGAGCAGCATGCTTGGGGACAACTGGGGCACTGAAATCCTGCCCTTCGGAAGCACTGAATATAGTCCACAATATGATGCCCATTGATCTATGCCTAAAGGAAATCCCGATGTACTCAACAGGGATGTTGCGAATGTGGAATTTTAGACATCCGCGGATGCGAATGCGGATGCGGATGCTCTAAAGCTAACATCCGCGGATGCGAATTCGAATGCGGATGTCAAGTATTTTTATACCCGAGCGCACTTGTACGCAAGGGTATTATAACTTTTTTCACATAACGGCTGTTTGTAACAGGAAAAACGAATCGAGATAGATATAGACAAATGTATACATAAATGATCAGAATGAAAAGAGTAACCGTATGTGAACACGATAACTCGAGTACAAATTGAGATATCTTAAAGAAGAAGAATTAAAAATGAGAATATTAAAAATTTTTGGAAATGGGCGTAGGCACGCCCACTTATGATTACATGTGTATATCTTGGGAACCGCTCCACCAATTTATCCCAAACTTGGCACAGTTGTTGGCCTTTACAAAACATACCAAACGGCCGGAAATTTAAAAAATTATAACCACGCCCACATCCCACATAACAGTAATTTAGAGAAATACGAAAGCTTCGATAAATCAGTAATCAATACTGCAGCTAATTTATTCAAAATTGATGTTTGCCTACTTAAAACCACATATGTGTACCTCGGTAACCGTTCGATCAATGTGTACCAAACTCGGCATGATTATAGTGGTTGCCCCATAAAGGCAAAACGTTGAAAGTTATTAAAATCTGACTAAAATTACGACCACCTTTTTATAACGCTAATTTTACCCAAAATTGATACTAACAACAATCCCTTGAAAAGAATTAACATTATGGAATTTTGGAAAATGGGCGTGACAAACAGCTTATCAAAATTAAACAAATTTGGTATCATGTGAGAGGACTGAAATAGCTTTTAAACAGAAATAACGAACGAAGGTTACCACCTCTATTAATAATTTTTTTATATCATTTAATACTAAAGAAATTCATATATATATTTTTCAATAGGTGACTTTGCTTGTTTAGACATTTCAGTTTTAAAGCTATTTAAGTCGTCTTTCATTTGATACCAAACTTGTTTAATTTGGATAAGCGGTTTGTCTATTGTCCGGAAAGGACTTTTAGTTGGGAATAAAAAATATTTGGCCAAGTTTAACTCGTAAAGAAAATAACTGGTACTTTCGGTCCCTTCAATATTCGCATTCGCAAAAGATCCGCATTGATTATTGCGAATGCGAATGTTAAAATTAATGCGGAAGCCTTGTACTCAACATTACGACTCCGAGAGTGTGGGTTGGGGGGGGGGAGGATCGAGGGCCTGTGGGCATAGCTCAATGTACAAGTGCGGTTTCCATCCAGAAGGGATTGGAGAAGGGGCCAAGCTGCCGATAAGGAAGCCATCTTTATCTACACTGACGGGTCCAAGATGAACTGCGGTTAAGGGGCCTTCCGGCTGTATAGCTGCTAGCATATTTCAGGCTGAAGTTATTGGCATATGTAAAGCCTATAGGGTACTAAAGAATAGTGCTATCAGGAAAGAAAGAGCGGTTATTTACTCAGATAGCCAGGCGGCAACGACTGGCGTGCTTTGCTGAACTCGGCCAAAATCGCTTAGGCGGTTACAGCCCCAAAAAAGAAGAAGAAGAAGCCAGGCGGCACTCCATCTGTCTGGGTTCCCGACCATAGGAACATAGAAGGTAACGAGAGCAGACGAACTGGCCAAAGCGGGACCTTGTTTGGATGAATCTGTAGCGGTGATTCTGGGTTATACAAACAGAAATCCACTTGCAATTTCTGAAACTGGCAAGAAGCCAACTCAGATTCCAAGATTTGTGTTGCGCTCATTTCACATTTTGGCGCGGCTATGAATTCAAATTTTGCTCAACAAACTTCTGTAAATTTGACAAAAATGCAACTCTGAGAAATCACGTACGCAAATTGATTTCGGTGTGAAAAACTTGCGAGCGAGCGTAGAAAAACTCACGCCGGTAATATTAGGTTGAGTTGTAATGAAGCAATAGGCGACTTATACAGATTCATAAGCGGTTCTAAATGATTTGACTTAACTGCTGAAATGTTCTAATAGGTAAGCTACGGTTGAATAAAATATCACTGTCCACGAGAAGTATGTTAACACTCTCTGTACAAAAAATCACCGGCTAATTTTAGGGAATTGATTTCAAAAATACAGTAAAAATTGTTTAAAACTCTTAGACTAACGGTTATTCAGCGTCCATTATATTGCACAGTGGTACTCTAGATTTGTACACAAGGAAGTGATATCAAAATTTTTTCTTTTTTTCTAGTGTGAAATATATGTATTTCAAAGCTGAGAATAATATTTAACATTTTTTTCGGATCTCATTTCCTATATATTACACTATTCAATATCGACTTTTGTAACACATTTCACTTTTGTGAAAAAACACAATCAACTGCATGTCGAAAATACAGTATATAATAGAAATGCGGTAAATAAGAATAATATCGAGCCTTAACCGCCAAAATAACGTAAGCGACATTTTTTTCAAAATTTTCTTTTCGATGCAGAAATACATCTAGATGCCCGAGGAATATTTCTGCATCAAAAATAAAATTCATTGGTAAAACTGGGCACAACATTTTGTAAATATGCAAATTTGAATTCGTTTTTTATGGTCTTAGAAAAATTTGGCAAGTGATATGACCGATTCCATCGCCTGTAAATTTCTGCGTTTCTTCTTTTACTATATAAGACAACAAGAGCCAGGAAGAAATCTTAGTCTTAAATAACCCATTTGGTAACTACAAAAGCCATAAAGATTATTTGTTTACACAAAAATAACTTGTGTAAAACGAAATGAGATCATGTATGTAGTTTAATAACGCATTTTCAATATAATAAAAACCGTGAAGAACATATTTAGAAACAAAGGAGTTCACAACATACATATACATATACGAGTATGTAGGCATGTGCATCTTTTATGGTCCAATTCCAACAATGTGAACAACATACAACTATCGATAGTGTTTAGAAGAATTCGATAGTGGCGGCAAAAGGAAACCATCGATACTATCGATAGCCCCATCGACAGTTTACCATCTCGAACTGAAACTTATTTATGCTTGGATATGTATACATGTATGTATGTATGGTATATCTTTTTGTTAGGAGGCTTGTATTGCCAATGCATGGGTGACTTTACAACTTCCATATAATTTTGTAATGTTAGCCCAATACCATGGCCATTTTAAATAAGTGATGGCACGTGACGAAGGAAATTTCACTTCATTAATTTTTGTGAATTGTGCAGTATAATAAAAATACATACATATGTGTATTTACAATATATACATACATATGTTTGTTTGAATATGAGCATACAAAAATCAGCAAGCATTCAAATCGTTTTTAACGCGGTAGGTAACTATGTATCAAAGTTCCTGTCCTTCGTTTCAATTATATTCATCTTCAACTAAAATTTTCGGATCATTCTTTGTGAATTGGACAGTGGCGTGAGTAGGGACGGTCTAATGGTTGTCTTAAGTTTGAAACTATTGGTCAACACATGTGCAAATAGCTAACAGAAGAGGCTCACACTTGTGAAAACAGCGTTAAACATTTCCTACAGAGATGATTCCGTATTGAATCTATGAGTGGGAACATGAATCACACACATTTTACAGCAAAAGAAGACCCGCTATGCAAAGCGAGAATACAAATACGTACGGGTTTGGCTAAATCATGAACAATGTTTTAATAAAAAATTTACCAAAATATTTTCCTTATAAATTTTTGGAAAATGGGCGTGGAATCAGGGTTAAATAATTTCACTATGCCTAACGGTAACATGTATCGGTGGTTTTCAGAAGGATGAAAAAATGATCGAAATCGGTTGACGTGGTCCAAAGTTATGCGGTAACANAAAAAAAAAAAAAAAAAAAAAAAAAGATTCCGACGAACTGATAACCTCCTCCTTTTTTGGAAGTCGGTTAAAAAGACATTTCATAGAAAAACTCTCCATACAAAATTAATATTTAAAACCATTAAAAAGATGTAAGCTTATAGAATTTGTTAGAGTTATTGCGTTTTGCTATAAAACTCTTCAACTACATATCGCTCGTTTGCTGCAAGAGTGCCGTAATGAAAAAAAAATATTTTTTTTTTAGTTAAGTATGCAGAAATGATCGTAACCCCTCTTTGTACGTTGTATACAAATTTCAAAGCTGTATCGATTAACATATCGTCGCCTCAGAAAACGGATGACGAATGTGCAAAATCACGATTTTGGGATTTTGATGCAGATTTACTAAGTTGGACATGCTCTTTCGATTTCTGCAATCCATTTTTTTATATCTCCATTAGTTTTTGAGATATTTCGTGCGCATTTTGTCGTATGTTACATAATATTAATGATTGGGTATGCCTTTTGTTGTATGTGCTGAAAATGCGTCACATACGACAAATTCCCATACAAACGTACCTTTTTTTTAATCATAAAACGTTTGTCGTATGTGGCACATACGACAAATTCCCATACAAATGTAATCTTTTTTTAATCATAAAACATTTGTCGTATGTATCGCAAAACTTTGAACTTACGACAATTGGATGGTCCTCTACTATAACGATACAATTAAAATTGAAAATTAAACTAAGTAACTAATTTTAAAATTTTAAATTTTTAAATTTTAGCTTGCACTGAGTCTCCAATGAAATGAAAGAAATAAAAATGTACAAAAGACTGAATTTAAGTATTGTTTTTTGTTTTTATATAAAGAAAACGTATGTTCGTAACATATTTACAGCATAAGAGATGTACAGATTTTTTTTATTAAATACATGATTATGTTTTTGTTATGTTTTTTCTAATAAGTAATCATTATTTAATAAATATGTCTGTTTTTTTCATCAAATTATACCATCGTCGTTGAAATAGATACTTTACTATTGTCGTATGTTCTGTGGACAAAACAAAGTGGTGAGTAAACGCTACTTACGACAAATGTATACGGAATGAAAAGTAAATTTTCTCATTAACGTTAAGAGATATTAAATGTAAAAATATGGGAAATCAAAACTAATAACACCAACTACGTCTCCTTCAAAAGTTACAAAAATCTACCGTACAGTTTCGGATTAATTCGACCTTAAACTTCAAAGTCAATTTTCTCAAAACCGTGTTTTGTAACATTCGACATCCGTTTTCTGAGACGACGATATGTAGCTCATCAGAAGAAAATTTGTCTTCATTTCTATGAACGGAGCATATGAGTAGTTCACTTGGAAAGTGCGGTATGTAAACTTTTTCGATTTTTAGCTTTCATGTCCACTAGTGCAAAATCTTTCTATATTCTGAAAAAAAATCTTTCTACATTTACCGAAATCAGGTGTTAAAAAAAGACCCAATTAAGATGTTACTTGTTGTCGTAGTCGTTTTTTTATAATTTATGGCTTACTATCATACAACTGTAAACTTTAAAGACGTATTCTTGAGTTTTTATTTTTCGAATTATGACACTCTTGAATGGCTGTGATATAGAATTTTTAAGGGAGATCACTTGGTTGCGCTGCTGGTAAATTTTTTTTTAACGTCTCAATTGCCTATTACTACACTCAATAAGGTCCGGTGCACGCGAGTGTTTTTAAACCCTGCGTCACCTAAAGTCAACTCTGCGCACTTAAACATGAAATGCCGGAAAAGCACAATATTTTAACACTAACAGCGAGGTGTACGGTTTCCAGACGTACTGATTTGGGAGGGACATTACTGAACTTTCACTCGCTGTACTGAAAATCATCAATTCCCAATTCAGTACGCAAATGCCCTTATTTTTCGGAAATGTGTGCTGATTTGTACTTATTTTTCAATCTCTATTCCACTAAATAGCACGTTTCACCGACGAGTGACCCCTCAAAGTTCAAGCTTTATGACCAAAGAGCATCCAACCGGTAATTTAAAAATTATATAATATTTTAAAAATAATACAAAAAATGATACAAAATTGTGCATTGCGTTTATTAAAGGAATGGATGTATGTATATCAACACATATTTCTTACTTACAACGTTGTTTGATTCAAGGATGGAGTTATTTTTACAAAGTATTCAGAACTCCGATTATACTAATTTAAAATGCAAACTTAATTTTGTGCTTTCCTTTTTCGTATCTTATCGGAATGGCTTAAAACTTGCTACAGGGGGTTTTTGGGGTCGGTGGTTTTGAATCTGAAGTTAGATTTCTAAAATTCAAAGTTGCGGATCCAATACGGCAGATGTGTAAAATAATTGGATTGGCTTGAAACTTGTTAATCTATGAATTTTGGGCTCACTAATCATGAATTTGAAGGTAGATTAAAAAAATTCGAAAAGGCCTAGTCAGCCTACCTAAAATGAAGTTTCCGAAGTAGAATTCATTTTTTAGTTTTTTGGTATTTTTTATATTTTTGTTTTTGTTTATATATATATATATTTTTCTACCAAATACGAATGTAGACCTAACTGTTTTATTTTTTTATATTTTGCATTTTTTTTTATATTTTGTATGTATTTTTTTACGAATTACGAACTTAGACTTCTCTTTTTAATTTTTATTTTGTAGTTTTGTTTACTCTTGTTTTTATTTTTTATATATTTTTTACCAATGACTAATTCAGACCTCTTTTTTATTTCTTTTTGTATTTTATATTTTTTTGGTTGTTAGATTTTTATTTTTTTCCAATTACGAATTCACACTTCGTTTGGTATTTTTGTTGTATGTTATTTGCTTTTGTTTTTCTTTATTTTCCTTTTTATTTTTTAAGTGTTGTTTTAATTTCATTAAATTAAGGTCTCAAAAAAAAACAATTATAAATTTCAGTTTTAGAATAAAAAATTAGATTAAAGTGTGGATCAGTCGTCAGTCATGTTCGTAATCTAAAAATTCAAAATTAATTATCTATAGCTATTGGTAAACACATCAATAAAGATGTCGAATTATTTTAAGCAAAGGCTATTTTGATTTATGCTTTTCTATATTTTTTATATTACTGCATCTTATTAATAAGAAATAAAAGACAAAAGGAAAATATTGATTATTTTCTGGAAAAAAATTGAATTTAACTATACACCGGACATGCAAATTTCAAATACAACTA
The DNA here is from genome assembly GCF_001687245.7 of Rhagoletis zephyria. Taxonomy (NCBI): domain Eukaryota; kingdom Metazoa; phylum Arthropoda; class Insecta; order Diptera; family Tephritidae; genus Rhagoletis; species Rhagoletis zephyria. The sequence continues at coordinate 131,017 of NW_016157897.1, forward strand.
TTTTAATCAAAATGAAATAGTGACCACCATATTGAGGCAATTGCTATAATATTTTAATAACAGTTACATTAAATACTGTATGCTATTAGCATAAAAAATTAAATTTGTAAAGTTGATTTTTGGCCGTTTTTGAATGCCTTCTCTCTGTGCAGTGGCTATTTTAATATCTAAGTGTATGTGTAAATGTCCTACACCTGTCAACGTGGAAGAAGTCTTTCAGGCCAACAGAGATAATATCGTTCGATTCATCTAGAAAAAAGTTTAAAATAAGGAAGAGTCTCTTGCATTGTGACGACGGAAAATGTATATATATTTTTCAATTAAATCAATATTAAAAGCTTTATTAGCCCCTACACTCGGCTTTTGATAGGTTGGCTCCCCTGAACCGCTTTGAATTTTGGTCTATATTCGTTTTATTTGAAAGCCTTAACACTTCGGGACCGAGTGTCGAAAGTATTGGATACTTTATAAATCGGTACCGAGTATCGACTCGCCACATCACTATTAGCAAAGTCAACAAAATCATGAGGGAAATCCTAACATTAGGGAAGACATCGATGACCTTTTTCTTGAGGATAAATTGAAGTACCTCCAATGGCCGTTTGATAGATGTAAGTTTAATACGCCGTAATTGTTTCAACTCTTTATAAAGCTCCAATCCAAATATGTCTCCCGACATTTCGAGAGTAAAAAAGTGTCATCTTCGATGGAATCTGGAGACTCTTGTTAAATCGATCTTCTGATATGAAAGATGTAGACTCAACTTGACTATCGTAATCGAACCAATTCTTCTCTCTTCTTTTGCGAGATGAGTTGTCAAATGACGAGTAAGTTCCAAGATTTTCATACAATACAAATGTAAAAGTTCTCAACTAGGTCCACTGTTTTACTAGCAGAAACGCTCAAAATCGCTGCAGTTCGAATATGTAACCAGCCGACTTGTTGATAAAAACCGCCCTAGAAAGTCAATGCACAAATCTACATAAAATGGAGATTATGATGAAATGCAAACTGAATTACATATGTATGAATGGAAATATGTACATACAGCATATTTCGTTTCTGACGGAGGTTCGCTCATTCACAGAAGCATATAGACATAAATACATACATATGGATATCAGAATGATGCCAGTATGCCACAGGTAACCTAAATGAAAGGAAAGGTCGTGTTTGGGAAAGGCGCCAGCTAGACAGACAGGGGAAAGCCACTCGTTCGGGTTTTACAGCATCAGCGGACTTACCGTATGGGAATTTGGCTAACAATAAATTTTTGTTTACCATCAATTACTTAGGACAGCATATTGATTTAAGTATTTATGGCATGCACGTGTGTACTTTCATACATAAATGTTCTTACATATGTATGTATGTACGCATGAAAAATGGTTGCAAAATTATTGATAAGAATGAATGATTTCAAGTGTAAGTATGCAATTAGATAATACCTAAGTATACATATGTATGTGCAGTTCTTAATTTTCTTATATAAACTTTTTGACCGCAAAATTTCGTATTATAAAAACTCTTTTTATTTGTTGTACATCGAAAATGAACAGCAGTGGTCACTGGACGCTGGCTGATGATGGTTGCTCAGGTGTTAACCGAAATGCATCGGTAAAAACAAAAAATAAATACAAACTTTCGATTTACAACAAATAAATTGAGTTTTTATAATACGAAATTTTGCGCTCAAAAAGGCTACATCGTAAAATTAAAAATTTAATAATAAGTCCATAAGCGGAGTCTATATTTAGTGATTAAATTACTAAAACTGTTTTATACATATGTATGCAGGGGTGCACCCAGGAATATATTTTAGGGGGGGTTTTATATTTCTGAAGATATATCACCGGAAAATACTGAAAATTTGCTTCAGATAATACCCTCTTTAAAATACATTTATGCAAGTTTTATGTACAGTATGTAATAAATAAATAAACGTTTTAAAATTCATAAACTGCACTTTATTTACAGATTAACAGAACTCAAACGCTTTTAACCGACTTCAAAAAAAAAGGAGGTTATCATTTCGCCGGAATACATAGCTTTGGACCACGTGAACCGTTTTCAATAATCCTTTTTTTGTTAGAAAGATAGTACCTCAAGGTTCGTCCCGTAATTTGTTTTAGAGATCCGATGATTGGATCATGAAGAAATTAACGGTACCCCTAAATTTGAATATGAGAATTGAAGTCGGTTGTGTTCTTTCCTTAAAAACTACTTGTTTAATAAAAAGTTCTATAAACTCAAGATGCGCTCAACTTTCAAAAGTACCTAATAAAAAATTTTAAAAAAGAGTCAGTAAAAATAAATTTATTGATTCCATGAATTTTTGCACTTCTATGTTAATTGTTTCGATTTCTGGTTTTCGATAGAGATGGTGATTTTTCACGATTGCTAAATTTTTTTAATATTTCATATACCGAAAAAATTAACTGAACTCTCAAGAAAAACGAAAAATTCATATAAAACGACGGACGAGAAATGGAAAAGAAATTTTCTTCTACCAAAATTTCTTAAATCAGTTTGCAGCTCTCAAGAAAAAAATGCTCGTATATTTATTCCCTCATGAAAATTTACAGCAAAAGCAAAGCGCGTTTTCAAGCAACAGAAATTATAATAAATATTTCTTATAATTTCCTTGAGAGCTGGATTCTTAGCTTTAACATACAGATTTAAACCCCAAAACCCACCCCTTGTGTGCGCTAATGTATGTATGTATGTTCGTACATATATATTTATAAGCAGGGAACGGATTTTTAGGACCTAAAAACCTTATAAAAAAGGCAAAATAAAATAACGAAATAGGCTGGAAAAGGCAAAATAAAATAGCGAAAAAGGCAGGAAAAGGCACTACTAAAAAGACAGAAAATACGAAGAACAATCAAAAAATACATTTATTTTAGAAATGTTTATATTACAAGTAAAAAGAGAAAAACTAAGAACTAGTTTCATTTTATGAAAACTTTTTACTTTGAATCTTTGACTATTTTATCCTTTCGAGTTTCTAACTTATAAAACTTTAATCTGTATAGTTGTAGTAACATTGAACCACAAGAGACATTTTGAAGTTTTCTGGCAGCATTTTCGCGAAGAAAAGCCTTGAATGTACCAAATGTGCGCTCGACGTAAGTTGATACAAGTGGAGCCCAATTAAATATGGAACGTTTGAAGCGTTCATGTTATCAGGAATAAGGGCGTTTTCCTCGCCCTTTACAATTTTATCCACACCCCGTATTGTCTCCAAGCCTACGTTAGTTGAGAAAACGGCTTTGAATTTTTCCAACACCAATTTGGCAAGAGGTCCGTGCGCTTCTATAAGCCGCATGGGCATGTGTATATTTTTTAATCTTAAAAAAAAAAAATTGTAAATGCTATAATCACTTTTTTAAAGGTAGAGAAGGCAAAAAAAGGCAAATATCTTAGAAAAGGCAAAAAAGGGCAAATATCTTAAAAAATGCAAAAAAAAGGCAACATCAAATGTGTATATATGGAATCAGGGAAAGCTAAATCGAGGACATTCTTAATCGAATATACTCTATCTCTTTAGCAGAAAAAAGGCAATTTCCATAAAATCCGTTCCCTTCTTATTAGATATTATGATGTATACAATGGCTCATAAGGAATTATTAATTAATTAAGAATTTATTTTTCATACAATTTTGGGAAAACGGCTGAGGCACCGCCCACTTATACGATATATGTATGCGTATCTCAAAAACTACTTAACCGATCACGATGGAAGCAGTGTCTTGAATTTTCGAAATCCGACAAGAAATACACTCTCCACCCACATAACGGCAATTTCAAAAAACTCAAAGCTAGCTATATTTTACGGGGAGTAGACTTTTCCGATTTCAAAAATCTTCAAGAAGATGCTTAAGGAGGCTAAGCAAAATGTGTACATCAAATTTGGTAGAGATCGGTCAAATAGTTTTTGAGATACGTGTATATAAGTGGGCGGTGCCACTCCTATTTTCCTAAAATTGTATGAAAAATAAATGTTTTGCGTAAGGGCCGTTGCATATATATATTTTTAGTAAATATTGACGAATTTCTTGGTCGCACTGGTCATGAAATCTGAAAGTCCGGTGCATACACATATACAGTATCGGTCATATCTATAGCACGCCATTTCAAAGTGATATTGTGTGCCACTTATGCTTATTTATTTATTTTTAAGAATTTTCAATTAAAATACAGCTCTTTCTCCAACAAACCCCATATAAACCAAAGTTTAACAATTTGTAGAAAACTTCAAAAAATGGCAACAAATTTTCACCTAAGTTTCAAACTTTTTTATCGGAAGTGTTAGAATTTTTTTGAGTACACAGTTTTTTAGCCACTGCAATTTAAGTCTGATAATGTGCAAATTCCAAGTGGCTACGAATTACCGTTAATTTTTTAGAATTTTTTTGTCGCATTGGCTTTCATATAATGAATAAACTCAATTTATTTGTATATGGATAAAAACCGCAACAGCTTTGGGAAAAAAATTCTAAAAAATCAACGGTAACCTTTAGTCACTTGAAACTTGCACATTATCAGACTAAAATTGATTGGACTATAAAACTGTGTATTCAGAAAAATTCAAACACTTCCGATAAAAAAGTTTGAAATTTAGGTGAAAATTTGTTGGACTTTTTTGAAGTTTTCTACAAATTTTTAAACTTGGGTTTATATTGGGTTTGTTAGAGAAAGAACTGTATTTTAATTGAAAATTCTCAAAAATAAATAAATAAACAAAGTTGCACACAATATCACTTTGAAATGACGTGCTATAGATATGACCGATACTGTAAATTCAAGGCGGTATTTTTACTGAAATTGACTAACTTCGATTTATTCGAAAATAAATGTTCTTTTACTACATGTTTTGCAACTTTCATAGAAATTGTTGAAATCAGCGATGATCAAATTTGAAAAAATCAAGAAAAAAGGACGTTATAATATTTAACCGATTAAAACTTCCAAGCTAAGTCTAACTATATATTATTATACACCATTTTTAAGGTCTATGAATCCTCTTTTGAAAACATGTTTGGTTTCTAAAATCGGATGAAAAATAGTCAAGCTGTTAATAGATAAGTGCATGAAGTACAAACTAACCGTAATTATGAGTTTTTTTTTCGAAAAAAATTAGGAGGTAGGATTACAAGAAAAGCAGTTTTTACTTCTAAAGATATTTATTTAAAAACTGATGAACAAATTTTTTGGATCCATTTTAATCGAACCTATGCATGCTGAGGATCACTGTGCTTGATTCGCTGCGCTATGTCCATTTCGTTGTAAAGCTCATACAGCTCATCGTTTCATCGTATGCGATACTTGTCGTCGCCAATGCGTTTTTCGATTGTGCTAAAAGGGAAGTGACTTTGACCGAAAAATTTAAATGGCTCCGAAAAGTGGCGTTGGAAAAATAATTAACTCAATTGCAGTAATTAATTTCAAATTTTGTATAATATTGCTAATAAAATATATTTTGTAGTCAAATAATATGCAAGTCGATGCATGTATGCCCTTCGGCAGTGCTATTTTGTTTCACTATAACTAAATTTAGTGGTAGTGAATAAACTCACACTAAACTGAAACAGTGCAATATTGAAACAGTCAGTCCCTGGCGGGATCATGATCAACAATATCAACAAGGTTTGATAAAATCTTCCCACCAGGAGGACCTAAAGTGGAGTAATTATTAACCATATTCAAACTTGGCTCATATTTGAAAGGTGTATTTGTAACGCAAGATATGTAAATGCTTTAGCAAAAAATAAAACTATGCCATAAACTGTTGCCTCCGTCTTTCAATTTCATGGGCGTAGCCAGGTAGGGGCAGGGCGGATGCTCGAGCCGCCTCCCCCCTAACTTTCAAATTTTCCTTATATATATATGTAGGTATATATAAAATAGTACCCTGAAATGCCAGCTTAATAGGGTCGACTTCGATGGACGCTTATACGCGAGCTGCGTGGTTGTCATTTGCCGTTGATCGAAATTCGTTGTCGATGACTGCGGACTTTGGTAAAACGTTGTTGGGGGCAAGGGTTACTTGCGATTTTCTGAAGCAGCAATGAATTCTAGTTTTCGAATTATTCCGGTATTTTTTACTTTTGGATTCGGGATTATCATGGCAAAATTTTTGTATGAATGTACATATTGAATACACCAAATAAATATATATATTTGGCGAAACGAACGCGCTTTTTGCTCTTTTGTTAGCCATCAATTTCTATAGGTAAAAATATTCACACAGTATACCTTCCTTAACAAAAGGCGACTAACGCCTCCATCACTGAAGCGGATTCTAAAATACCAAAATGAATTCTTCGCCACTGTATAAATGTTGTTGTAGGTACACCAATCATTTGCACGATTATGCTGAGAGCGAGACAACTACAGTCTGCAAACTAATGACGTCATTAGACAAGGGCAGATGTACATTTACATATGTAGGTACATATGTAAGCGGTAGTTTCCGGTTATGCACTTCGTAGTAAACGGACTATTATCTTTATACTCAAATCACGAACGCCAATCACCGCTGATCGGCTAATATCTACATATATATGTAGATATGTACATACCTACTAAGGCGGGTCGTTTTGTAGGGGCCAAAAAAATTAACAGAGGCACATCGCGATTACGATTATTTGAGTCATTTCAAGCATTTTTGCTAGCGAAACCATAGGTCTAAAATGAATTTCGAGCCAGTGATTTTTGCTATCTAGTTTTTTTCAAAAAGTGGCTCACCTGTTGAAAAAGCTGTATTTAAAACTAGCAAAAATGTGTATCTGGGGGTTTTTGAGGTCGAGGAATCCATTTATGGCATTAGCTTGCTCTTTTAAGGGCCGCCAGAGGGCGCTTCCGTACTTTTTTTTTTTGATTTTAAGGCCTTTTTTCCGAAAATCGACAACATTGTTGCGAAAATAGACGAAATTTGACTTTCTCATAATATAACTTCAATTTTGAAATAGCCGTAAACGTTCAGCGTTGAAAATTTTTAACTTTTTTAATTTCTTATTTTATTTTACTTTTAATTTTTTTAATTTTTATTTAATTTTAATTTTTTTATTTTACATATTAAACACAGTATGAAAATGAAAAAACACAGTATGAAAATAAAAAAGCATGCTGTGACATGTCATTTGTCATACAGTATGTCGATAAACAGTATTACCAACATAATATTAAAAAAATACGTTATACGTGTTTAAAAATTGAAACATTAGAAATTGTTTATGTTTTTTTTTCTTTTACATTTCATATGTTTTTATCTTTCTAGTTGAATTTTGTAATAAAAAAATATATTTATATAAGAAAAAAATTTGTTTTGTAAAATTCAGAGAACAAATAAAGAAAAAGATTTTCGAAAAAAGGCGTTAATATCAAAAAAAAAAAAACCAAGGCCAACAACTGTGCCAAGTTTGGAAGAAATTGGTGCAGCGGTTACCA
>NW_016157897.1:139451-173471 GCF_001687245.7 Rhagoletis zephyria
ACAACATATTAAATGGCCGAAAGTTTTTAAAATCGGACAATAACCACTCCCACATCCTATATAACGGTAATTTAGAGAAATACAAAATCTTAGATAAATCAGTAAATATTAAAGGGAATTTATTCAAAATTGATGCTTGCAACAATTCTTTACCAAGAAATACGTTAAGGATAAAATTTTGGAAAATGGGCGTAGCACCGCCCACTTATGATCACATATATGTATCTCAGTAACCGTTATACCAATTTATACCAAACTCAGTACGGTTATTGTGCTTGCCACATAAAAGCAAAACGTTGAAAATTATTGAAATCGGACTAAAATTACGGCTGCTTTTCATATAACGGTAAATTTGAGAAATGCTTGAAACTCCAATATTTCGAAAGTTAAGGACGCTAATGTACTCAAAATTGATACATCACGGCTTACCATGTACGGTAGCTTTCGGAAAGATGAAAATCGTATATTTAATATTTGCGCCGGGTATTTAATGTTAATGTGTTGTTAATTTTATTTTAATTAACTGATTAAATTATTTTATTTAGTTATGTTTTTTGTAAAACTGAAACAGAAACACAGCAAACAAAAAAAAGTAAAATAAAAGAGTCCCGCTGGGCCGGACTACATACAAAAGTGAAACTTCCTTTGATTCATTTCTAGTACGTTTCATATTGCAGAAATTTTTATAAAAATTCGCATAAGTCTTCGTTGCGTCTTCGTAACTCTTCTTCTTCGTCGTGTTTTTCTTCGTATTCGCCTTCCTTTTAATCGATGTCTACGTATTCGCCTTAGTATTAACATTCGCATTCGTCTTCGTCCGTATTCCTTTCATTTTACTCGCCGTTTTCGTATTCGCTTTCCCATTTGTATTCTTATTCGTTCGTGTTGGCATTCGTGTTTGTTTTCATATTCGTATTCTTCGTTACTGTTGTAATAAAAGCGTAAAAATTCCCTAAAGAGTTTTTAGGGTAGATACAATAGTCCTTGGCCAGATATACATCTGGGTCGTTCTAGTTACGAAGATCCGACTGTAATGGAAACGAATTTGTCTTCATATTCAAAATCTCGGAAAATCGGGGGTTCATAAATAAAATTAGTTTTTAAAAATATTTTTTCTTAAAAGCAATTCAGAAGATAGACGAGTTTAGCTCAAGGAGTCCACATAAAAATGTTCGGTAGATAAATTCAAACCTTCGAGTGTATTTCTGCAGTGAAAAGGCTTTTCGGTTAAGACGGGTAATCTGAAGCTTGACCCCTGTGCGACACATCTTAACCGACTCCAATCGGGGCCAAAATTTATATGTGATATCTTCGTCTCTAGTAGCATCGACGAAGGCTTAGGAAAACANGGCTTTTCGGTTAAGACGGGTAATCTGAAGCTTGACCCCTGTGCGACACACCTTAACCGACTCCAATCGGGGCCAAATTTTATATGTGATATCTTCGTCTCTAGTAGCATCGACGAAGGCTTAGGAAAACATATAGGTAATTTATCAATGCTGCTTTATATGTGGGCATAAACGAGGCACATCATGAAGACAGTGACTTAAATGCAACCTTTAGCCATCAATCACAAGAAGCAGTAGGTACGCAAAATTGGTTTGTGTCGAGCCTATACCAAAGGACGGTGTAAAAGCTATGGCAACTTTTTTTTTATAAGTGACTTGCGTTTTCGTATTATTTACATAACTCAAAAGCCGTACGTAGGGTAGGCAAGAAAATAAAGTAATCGATTAATTAATCATATGAATAATCACAAACCAAAAAAATTTATTGAAATTAATTACAACTATTGAGAAAGGAGTATTTACAAAAATATTTTTCCATAACAAATTTTTAATTCTCTTATTAACTAGCCTTAAATAAATTAAAACGAATATTTTTAGCGCAGTAAATTATTTATTTTTAACCATTTTTGCAAAAAACAAAAGTTGGATAAGCGTTGACAGTATTTTTTGAAAGTCCGTAAAGTTTTGAGGAAACCATTTTAATTTCCTCAAGTTTGACCAACTTGCCTACACACGGCTTATTTAGATCCAACTTCTAGTATTTGACCAACTGGTTCGCCGATAAATCAATGAGTGTGTAGGGCCTTTGACGTTGCCACGCTTGGTTTTGTAGCCTTTCCGCCACTGTATGCTCTGAACTTGATATTTCTTCAAAATATTTTTAGGACTGTTTTAAAATTAATTGGTTAATGAAACACAAAGCTACAATACAATTACATCGTAAAACTGACAAAAATAATTGATTCAGTTAATCAAATGTTTAATCGCTGCCATCCCTAGCCCTACAAATGTCACGTCCTTCACGGAAACACCCATATACACTTGTGGTCATGGCTGATTATAAAAATTCAACAAACTTTAACAATTCCACCCAAAAATTTTAAACTTTTTATTAAGAATTATTAGCAAAAAATTTGGGTATACAGCTTTGTAGCCCCATAAATTTTAGTGGACATTTCATGACGCTAAAAAGTGCGTTGATTTTTAGTATTTTTTTTTTTTGCTGACGGTGCTAGGCATTTTCCCCCATACAAACGAAAGTATCGAGCATACTTATATCGTCCTCAAACTTAATAGATTATTCTAAATAAAGTATATTTGCTCTCTCTAGCAATTATAGACAAAAAAATTAAAAAAAAAAAAAATTAAGTAAATTTTAAAGTTGTGTTTTGCGNAAAAACAAAAGTTGGATAAGCGTTGACAGTATTTTTTGAAAGTCCGTAAAATTTTGAGGAAACCATTTTAACAGAGAACGTTCTCTGGTTTGACGTTTGTCATGCCAATTTAGGAACGGCAAAAATACTGGTACTACTTATAGAAAATGATTGCTTTCTAGCGAAGAGCCTAAATGTATGTTACGGTTGTCTGCTCTCGCCAATGGCATGAAAACTGTCCAGATATTTTAGAAATATTTCAGTGGCTCTAAAACTATCGCTATTTAACAGATTTTTTGTATTTTTTTGATGACCAGTGTTGATATTTTAAGTACAGTTGTACTTTTTTTATTACAATTAGTTCTAAAAAGTACAATTGACCGATTTTAACATCAAACACAATTTNAACTTTAACAATTCCACCCAAAAATTTTAAACTTTTTATTAAGAATTATTAGCAAAAAATTTGGGTATACAGCTTTGTAGCCCCATAAATTTTAGTGGACATTTCATGACGCTAAAAAGTGCGTTGATTTTTAGTATTTTTTTTTTTTGCTGACGGTGCTAGGCATTTTCCCCCATACAAACGAAAGTATCGAGCATACTTATATCGTCCTCAAACTTAATAGATTATTCTAAATAAAGTATATTTGCTCTCTCTAGCAATTATAGACAAAAAAATTAAAAAAAAAAAAAATTAAGTAAATTTTAAAGTTGTGTTTTGCGTTGTCAACGAGTGTCAGCGCGCGCTATCCCCAAATCAACGCGGCGTAATTTTTGACGTTTTCTTATTTACTCGCGTTTTTATTCTGAATTCGGTTTTCACTTCTTCTTTCTCTTTCTTTCCGTCTTATGCATCCAACTTTAAAACGTAACGCTCTGTCAAAAATGAAAATTCCATTTGCTCGGCGCTAGCGCCGCGTTATTTTGGGATGCTCCACAGAGAACTTATAATTATAAGTTCTCTGGTTCCATACAAATTGTACGAACATGAGGATTTTTGACAATTGTTTGACGTTTGTCATGCCAATTTAGGGACGGCAAAAATACTGGTACTAATAGAAAATGATTGCTTTCTAGCGAAAAGCCTAAATGTATGTTACGGTTGTCTGCTCTCGCCAATGGCATGAAAACTGTCCAGATATTTTAGAAATATTTCAGTGGCTCTAAAACTATCGCTATTTAACAGATTTTTTGTATTTTTTTGATGACCAGTGTTGATATTTTAAGTACAGTTGTACTTTTTTTATTACAATTAGTTCTAAAAAGTACAATTGACCGATTTTAACATCAAACACAATTTTCGTACCAAACGCTGAAACGTTTGCATTTAAGTAAATAGACAAAGCTCTATTTTATATTCGGTACAAAATGAAATACTGAATTTGTAGTTTTGAAAGTAAACGTGATTGTGAATGGTAATAATTGTGTTGAGCGTTGTGGTACTTAATATCCCTATCCCTATATCGCTAATTATTCTGAAAAAATCTTTGGAAATGCAATTTACCGAATGACGATCCGGCAGAAAATGAAATAATTGCATAGTTGGGGGGTTGAATGTAAACAAATTGTATGTAAATTTCATGCGTTGATATTAAAAGTTTCTATTGTTATTGTCTTCATCTTCAAGTATACATCCTGCGTCAACATTATAGGCTCACTCGATTGTGGCTATTTTTTTATTACATACTTTTTCAAATGAGATTTAATTCTTTTTATTATACAAGTATGTATAGGTTATTGTCTAATAAAATCCATACAAATAAATAAAGATTTTGAAAACCGAAAGAATCAATTTTCCTCAAAATTTCAGTTTTTATCTAGAATTTGTAGAAAATTTTTGGTGAACATGTTTGTATTCGATTCATTCTAGTATACTAAGGTGCAAGTTAGAAGTGTTTAAAAAATACCGTTGATTTATGGCATGTTTTTGTTGATGCACTTCTTTCATATAAGGAATGTTCGTATTTTATTTTACATGGAGGAAAATGCGCAGCCCCGTTGGTGATTTTTTGTCTTCAATTTTTTTAAATATATATATTTGTATAGTTTTTGTTAGACAATAAGCTATACTTTCATAAACAAAATAATTAAAATTTATAAAAAAAAAATAAAATAAAATAAATAGCCCAAACCGTAGCATATTGTCGCGTGGTGTTCTCTTAAATTTTAATTGATTTGTGTGCATTTAAATTAAACTTAATGAAACTTAAATTGACTTAGTGGCACTTTCTGACAAAATTGGCTATGACTTTATGGGCTAGCTAATTAAGTCTACGCCAACAGAAGCTGTACAATGAGCTAGAGATGGGTACGGGACTAAATATTCAATTTCAATTTTTAAGTCCCGAACCCGCAAATCCCGACGTTTTCCCAAATTGTACCGCGGGCCACGAAATCTATTACTAAGGAAAATCCACATGTTTTTAAAATTAAATTTTTTTGCTTTGCTGTTATTTTCGTCTCAATAAATCATAAAAAAGTACTTATTTCATAAACGTTTTAAGGTAGATGTTCTGAATTCGCGGTTGCGGGTTTTATCGTGAGTGTCGGGGAAAGGATTTTGGTGAAATCAGTACAAAATAACAAAAACAAAACAATTAAAATTTATAAAAAAAAAATAAAATAAAATAAATAGCCCAAACCGGGTGGCCGTAGCATATTGTCGCGTGGTGTTCTTTTAAAAATGTAGGATATAATTTTTTAATTGATTTGTGTGCATTTAAATTAAACTTAATGAAACTTAAATTGACTTAGTGGCACTTTCTGACAAAACTGGCTATGACTTTATGGGCTAGCTAATTAAGTCTACGCCAACAGAAGCTGTACAATGAGCTAGAGATGGGTACGGGACTAAATATTCAATTTCAATTTTTAAGTCCCGAACCCGCAAATCCCGACGTTTTTCCAAATTGTACCGTGGGTCACGAAATCTATTACTAAGGAAAATCCACATGTTTTTAAAATTAAATTTTTTTGCTTTGCTGTTCTTTTCATCTCAATAAATCATAAAAAAGTACTTATTTCGTAAACGTTTTAAGGAAGATGTTCTGAATTCGCGGCGGTTGCGGGTTTTATCGGGAGTGTCGGGAAAGGATTTTGGTGAAATCAGTACTGTGGGTCCCGCGCCCATTTTCTGAAAGATAAACAGACTGTAGTAGACAAACAAATTGTTTATATTTGGTTGAGAGAAATAATGTATTGACGGAAATGGTGCAAAGTAAAATTAAGCTCAAAAAGTTACACTTTTTGTCAATAATTTAGTACAATTTAAAAATCTTAAATATCAACGCTCGTTAAAATGCTTTTGCAGAAAATGTGCGATTTGTGCAACACTGATAAAAAAATCAACTATATCCTCTTTGTTTCATGCTAAAACTCATATGTTTCTGCGCCAAACGATCTTTTGTTATGTGTATAAACTTAGTGAAATAATAAGAAGAATTAAAAAAAATTTGCGTATACCCATGAATTTGCCGTTAATTAGTCGTAGAAAAAATAATTTTGTCGTTCTTTAATTTTTTAGATATATGTATATATATTTTTTTAAACAACAACAATTTAATTTTACAAGTTATTATTTTTTTGTTGAATAATTTGAAGGCACTCCTGGCAGCATCTCTGCGCACTCAGCTACAACCACAACATGTAAGTGGACTTTAAATATTCTCTTTGAATCAACGCCAAATTATGCGATTGGTACATTTGTAGAGATTTGTTTTTGCTAGTTACAGAGTCGTATTTTTTGGAAAAAATTTTATTGACCTGAACTCATTCTCTATAAAAATTTCTAGGCGACATTATTCTGTCAACAAACTTTTCACAAGTTAAAGAGTGGCGTGGTTTGAAATTTTAGAGCTGAAATAACACTTGATGAAAATTTGTAGACAACACCACTCTGCGATCGATCAAACAAACTTATGTTTCGCGGGCGCCACCTTCAGAAAGCTGCACCGACTGGTCCGCGTGGCCATCACAGGAAATATGCGCACCTGTCCAACCGATGTCCTTGGTGTCATTATAGGGATTTCTCCTTTGTCTATTATGATTGAAAAAGAGGCCCTCTGGGGCACCCTACGGATGCCCAACACCATCAGTATTAAAAGTGGCAGGAGCCATTTGGAGGTTCTTAAGCCATTGCTGGATGATCCCGACTTATCATTCTACAAACCCAAGAGGTCAGAAATTCTGAAAGAACTGCTGTGAAGCGATAGAAACCACGATTGACGAAGAGTCCCAAGTATGGTATACCGACGGGTCGAAGAAGGATGACGGAAGTACTGAGACATACGAACTTGGATCAAGGTTCTAGAAAAGTCTGCCAATGGGTACATACCCAACCATATTCCAGAGTGCTGTCTCCAAGCAAAAAATATGTCCACGGACATAAAAACGGCCCAGATTTAGGAGCGCTTAAAAATAATAAGCAATCTTCTAGAGCAGCGCCGGAAAACCCGTTTCGAGCTGCGGAAAACTGACCCTGGTCTACAAAAGAGGATNTTAGGAGCGCTTAAAAATAATAAGCAATCTTCTAGAGCAGCGCCGGAAAAGGCCTACCCGTTTCGAGCTGCGGAAAACTGACCCTGGTCTACAAAAGAGGACTCAACTTCGATCCCATTCCCATACAAGGGAGCCGGAAATGGAAAAAGCGCATAAAACCGCACCAAATAGCCAGAACCAGTACCAAGTCAACCCCTGGCCAATATAGGCGAGGCAACCAGCCGAAAAAAGGGCTGAGAAAAAATAAAATTCTTGCCCTCATCACTAAACCTGCTGAAGGCCAAACTTATACAGAGGTGCTGGGAACGATACGAGGTAAGCTCCAACCTGAAAAGACGGGGGTCGCAATTCCTTCTGTATGGAAAACCCGCAACCCGCATTGTGGCGACCAATCAGCATTTAAGGAAAAGGTGTGCACTGCCATTGTCCAGCTCGGAGATGCCCATATCCTCACTAGGCGTGTACTTCTAGAAGTTCTGGGTATGAATTGCTTAACAACAGCCCCAGAGGTGGAGAAAGCTATACGCGAAGAATTAGGAGACAGGATGAATGGCCAACTTCGTGTCTCTTTCCTCGATGTAAACTCGCGAGAACAAAGAATGGTCGTGGTGGAAATCGACGAACTGCTGGGCCGACGAACTGTTGCGGACGGAAATGCCCGAGAGCGCTTTGCTTGTCGCCTTCGCGGACGAAGTGGCTGCCGTCATAACAGAAATAAATACCCAGCTGGCGCAGCTCAAGCGAACCACGTTATGCGTAGCGTCAGTGGATGGATGCGCGATCACGGTCTGCAATTGGCTTCAGCAAAAACAGAGATCGTGCTGCTCACCAAGAAACGTATTCCAACAATTATAAACATAATGGTCGGACCTCAGCTCGTGACAACTTGTAGGTCTACAAAATATATAGGGGTGAAGCTTGGCAGCAAACACACATTCCAAATACGGAGACATCAAGATATGGAGACAGAAAGTGGAAATTGTTATTATTATCATTATCAGTTTATTTTTATAAATAAAATAATACAAAAATTTGGAAACAGCCGCGAAATACGTGAATTTCATACACCGCTGCAAACGAGAAGACGGATATCTACTGAGGAAATCCGGATGAAACGCCCCTACAAGAGAGCAGCCCTGAGGCTCTAGCAGCGCTCTCCTACATCTGAAGACACGCAAAATTTCGGTGCCAGATGCGGGATTCTTGCGCGGGCGGTGGCAGTTTGGTTTTTAGCCGGATCGTGAGCTCAATTTTGGGGGAAATAAGAATTAAACATTTTGTACGCTCAAGTATGGGATATTTTATTTTATTATAATATATATTGTTTATAAATGAAGTATATTTTTATAAATCATATGTTTTGAGTCATATGTTTTTGAGAAAAACACACCGTAGTAATTTTAAAATTTCCAAACTAGATTTCTCGACTGAAAAATAAGATATTGTGCTTTTTTCACACTTCATGCCAATTAATCGTAGCGCTTTTGACAGAAGCAAGATTTTGATATGAAACAAAATGGCTTTGAAAGCTAATGTAATAGTGTAAGTTTCCCCCCTCCTCCGAACAAAATTAAAAATAACAAAAATAAAAATAAAAATAATAATCAAATTATATGTTTTATTTACACTTCTCAAAGCTTCGGCTTTTGTGGGCTAAAGTTTAGATTTTTAAAATCGTCTAAGTACATAATTAACCTGTCATTTCTAAATAAAACTCAATCTGTTTGCTTTTATTTTTATTTATTTTTTTTTCGAAAAGCTTAAGTAAGTACTTACACATTTTATTATAAATCTTTTCCTCTACATAAATAAATTACCTATATGTATGTTACAAATGTAATAACAGAGCATAACAAACAAAAAATAAATATTTTATTTAACATAAATTGTCAGATCGGTAACGAACTAATTTTTTTGGTCGTTTTTGTTATGTATTGGCCTAATAACAATTCAGTTCAACAGTTTTATTATGCCTGAGGCTATTTTTAATAACAAAATCATTGTGTTAAGCAACAAAAATTTACAAATGGTAGAAATTACAGCTGCTATTCTGGGATTTTAACCAGCAACTCCGGCGTACAAAGTCAGTCTACGCTTTGAGCAAAGTTGCCGCGTTTTCATTTTTGTTGACCCAACTACAATCGCGGGCAATGATTTTATTGCTATTTAGACTTGGTCATGTGGTTGTTGTTTTTAGCTAAGCTCTATTTTTAGAATTTTAACTTGAAGGCGTGCTCGTGCTTAAGTGCGTTTCAAGTCTGAATAGCAACAAAATCCCAGCGAACTCGATGAATAAATCTGTTGGAGAGATGTGGTGGTCTCCGAAATTGCAGCAGTAATTTCNCTCGATGAATAAATCTGTTGGAGAGATGTGGTGGTCTCCGAAATTGCAGCTATAATTTCTACCATTTTTAAATTGTTGTTGTTTTCACAACGATTTTTTAAAAAAAAGCTCACTAAAATTGTCGAATAAAGGTTTTATTTTTTAAATTTTAGTTTGAAACATATTTTCTTATTTTTTTAACGNAGTGCTCGTGCTTAAGTGCGTTTCAAGTCTGAATAGCAACAAAATCCCAGCGAACTCGATGAATAAATCTGTTGGAGAGATGTGGTGGTCTCCGAAATTGCAGCTATAATTTCTACCATTTTTAAATTGTTGTTGTTTTCACAACGATTTTTTAAAAAAAAGCTCACTAAAATTGTCGAATAAAGGTTTTATTTTTTAAATTTTAGTTTGAAACATATTTTCTTATTTTTTTAACGATTATTTTCTTTGGACAGCAGAAGTTTCGAACCACAAATCCAGCTTATGCTAAAGCTATACATATATGCATGTATGTACGTATGTACGTATGTAAATATAAAAATATATTTTTATCAAGTTCACCTTAACTTAAAACTATGGCAAGAAGATTTTGATTTAATATGAGTCNAATAACAATTCAGTTCAACAGTGCTCGTGCTTAAGTGCGTTTCAAGTCTGAATAGCAACAAAATCCCAGCGAACTCGATGAATAAATCTGTTGGAGAGATGTGGTGGTCTCCGAAATTGCAGCAGTAATTTCTACCATTTTTAAATTGTTGTTGTTTTCACAACGATTTTAAAAAAAAAAAAGCTAACTAAAATTGTCGAATAAAGGTTTTATTTTTTAAATTTTAATTTGAAACATATTTTCTTATTTTTTTAACAATTATTTTCTTTGGACAGCAGAAGTTTCGAACCACAAATCCAGCTTATGCTAAAGCTATACATATATGCATGTATGTACGTATGTACGTATGTAAATATAAAAATATATTTTTATCAAGTTCACCTTAACTTAAAACTATGGCAAGAGGATTTTGATTTAATATGAGTCGTGAGTGTTCAACGGTGATATGTGCGTGTAAGAAGTAAAGTGGTCTTATAAGTTGTGAAATATTAAAATGTTATAAAGTGCGCTCAAAATAAAAACTTTAGAAACTTCAAGCTTGAAGTTTTGTTTCAGCGAAGAAAATGGAACCGCTTTAGCCGTATTCAATAGAAAAAAGAAATGGAGAAGTTTTACTTTTTCAACTAAGAATTTAAATTGTCTTTACCAAAATCGCCAACCCTTTTTCTTCACCTCGCCTTCCGCATCCTGCTTCCGACTTGGCAAAGGTGGTGGACTTTCAGCATCGCGCGCATTGTTTGGCGCCGGCTTTGGTGGTGCTGGTGGCGCTGGCGGCGATTTAGGTCCACCTTCATCCGCATGGGGGGTTGCTGAGTGATTGTTCATTTCGGTTTCACCCTCTTTTTCCAGCTCCTCAGCATTCTCATCAGGCGGTAATTCTATGCCAATCGTAGTGCTGAGCTTAATAGACGCCTGCTTGAAAGTGTCGCTCAGCTTAATTTGCACAACATTGATGAACATGGATGTAAGTGCCAAGCCGAAGACCAAATACAGAATACTGCACATCATAAAGATCGGATGTTTGGGTACTAGATCACCAAAACCGATGGTCGACATAGAAATGAAAACAAAGTAGAATGCCTCAAAGTAACTCCACTCCTCCCACATTGAGTAAAATAGTGCACCAATCAGAATGTAACTGATCAGCAGGAAAGAAGCTACAGAAATGGGAAGATTGAATTCATCGTCCACTTCAAATGTCTCATCGAAAGGTGACGATGGCGTTTCAGGCGCTGTAGTTCTCGACTCAATATCCATTTCGCGACCGAAGTACGTGCTTGAACGTCGCGCAAATTTCATGGCATCGCGCACCGATTGATGCTTGCGTATATTGCGACAGGTGCCAGCGTAGTATAAGCGGCGTACATAGACCCATAGGAACTTCAGCGCACGCGTGAACAGTTTGCCGTAATCCGCTAAAATGAGAAGAAATAGCGGTATACCAATGATGGCGTAGACAATAGCCAAGGTACGGCCCAAATTTGTTACGGGGGCAATATGACCATAACCTGCAAGTTATAAAGAGAAAATTCTAATTAATTTATGTCATTTAGTTAGTATATATATATTTATTTATATAATATTATGCAAAAGGAATTCTTATGTACTTAGGTATAATTATATAGTATCTATACTATATTATATAAAATTACACAGAATTTTCTGTAGTTAAATTTAAATAATGATTTAACTATACTTTAAAATAGATAAGTTAACGGCCCTTAATGCATTTTTATTTACGACACGTTGTGACAAAACAAAAAAAAATAATTAAAATAAATAAAAAAGTAATAATAACATTAATTTAAGTTCAATACGCGTACAACATACCTCTATTGGTTACAATAACTTTAAGCTATAATAAACCNAAAATAAATAAAAAAGTAATAATAACATTAATTTAAGTTCAATACGCGTAAAACATACCTCTATTGGTTACAATAACTTTAAGCTATAATAAACCATTTGTTTTTGTTATTTTATGGCCTCATCACAATTATATTCAACAATTTTTAAGCTTTAGGCCGCTTTTAATGAAAAGCTTATTGTGGAAAAGCAACAATAATTAGAAAAAAATTGTAGAAGTGATAGCTATTTCCGAAATCACCACATTTCCTCATCAGACTTCTTTCAGCTTGAGGCCTCAAGCGCAATAAAAATTAACGACTATAATTTTTATAAGGCCATAAAATAACAAAAACAAATAACTTAAGGACGAGCACACCTAAAAGTTAAACATTCTAATAATAGAATTATTAACAAAAACCAACAAACCCATCAACCACATGATCAAGTTTTAATAGCACTGGAATAGCTGCGTTTGATTGTAGTTGGCTTAACGGAATCAAATAGTGGAAAAAACAACAAAAATTCACAAGGCGGACTTAGCACAGTGGTAGGCAACTGGCTTAATCAGTGGGATCGTCGGTGCGAATCCTACTGAAACAAGTCTGATGAGGAAATGTGGTAATTTCGAAGTAGATATCACTTCTACCATTTTTTCAAATTATTGTTGCTTTTTCACAGTAAGATTTTCATTAAAAACGGCCTCAAGCTCAATAAAAATTCTTGAATATAATAAACAATTTTTTGTTAAGTAAGTTGTTGGTTTTGAAACAGAACACCTAGAATGTGTCAGACGAAGGATATTGCAAATATTCACTTAAACTGAATTAAATTTTTTAAACAGGTGACACATTCTTCAAATCTTTCGATTGAAATATATACATATATATTGTAATATTTTATTAAACTCAATTTAAAAGCTGGCAACCCTCATCAAAGTATTTTCGATTCGTATTAAAGTTTTTTTCACACCTGCTTTTTCGTAGTATGTGTTTGAAATAACTAATTATATTTAAACATTTTTGAATAGGTGGCAACCCTTTAAAAAAGTATACTACATGTTGATGCAGGTCATAAGCTATATATATGCCAAATTTCATCCAAAGAAAGAGTAACAAACGTACATACTCACTCAAAAACTTTTACAGTCATAACATTAGTAGAACTTACCATTTACCTTGTCAATTAAATTTAATTTAAATTCTAAAGCTGGTGGCAACTCTCGTCAAAAATAGTTTTAAAATTAGTACAGAATTTCTTTAGCTTATCTTATTTGGTAGCCGCTAACTTGTTACTTTACTTAATTTTGGATTTTCAAACAGGGTGCTGTCCTTTTTAAAAATATTTTTGAAATAAAGCTTTCCTAAACCTCTCTTGTTTAATACCCATATTAAACTACAACTGATTAATTTAACTGGATTTACCTTTTCGAAACGTTGGCAACCCTCTTCAAAAACATTTTCAAAATAAAGCTTAATTAAACCTCTCTCGTTCGACACCCATATTAAAAGATTTAATTTCACTGATAAACTAAATTTATTTTTTAATTCTAAACTGGTGGCAACCCTCGTGACAAAATATTTTCGAAATAGATACAGCTTTCCTTCAGCCTGTCTCATTTGATACCCATATTAAAGTATTTCATTTAACTTGTTACTTAAATTGATTTTGAATTTCTAAACAGGTGGCAGCCATCTTTAAAAATATTTTTGAAATAAAGATTTTTAAAAAATCTCTTGTTCGATACCCATCTTAAACTGATTCGTTTAACTGGTTAATTGAATTGATTTTATATTTTTTAAAAGGTGGCACTGTAGTTAAAACAATAGTCATGCGAGTAGTTTTCTCATTTATGAAGTGCAAATGGATTATGGCTTTCCTCAAATTAAAACGCGTTCAAGAAAACTGAATACGGTTTTTGGGTGAACAATACTTTAGCGAATTTGCCCACCTATTCTTGTTATAACGGTCCAACAGAACAATATGCAATTTACAAAGTTCCATGACTTTTGGCCAGGAAATCGCCGTATTCCCAATTCAGCCAGCAAATTTAGTTCATCTTCAAACTTTCGCAACTTCTGTCGTGCCAGCGACTTCCAGTCGTCTTCTCTGCAAAATTTAAAATTTATTCAGTAGAAAATACAGCACTGCTCGTATGTGTTAGCTCACCTCATATTGTGACTAACTGTCCACAGGTTATCGATAAAGTCACGCTTCACCTTGCGTACTTCGCACTTGTATATATTCTCCGAAGTACCCTCGGTATAGCGAAACATTAGTCCACCAAAACCACAAAGCAGTATGAGTAGAATCAACTCTGCTATGCATTTATTACGCATAAGACGAATTTTTTTTATCTCTCCGGGATATTCGGCTTTCATGCGTCGCCATTGCTGGCGTATATCCCAGTAAAGACGACGTAGTAGCTCTTTAGAGAGCAGATTTTTGGGTAGTTCCTCCTCAGCCAGATCTTGTGGCAAGACCAACTCATCGGAAGCGAAATGCAAATCTTGATTTTTTGGTGTCTTCTGTTTTTCGGCACGTTTACTAGCGAAGAAAGCTATCAATTTGCCCATCACAATTGTCATGAGAGGAACGGCAGCTGCCGCCTTGCGTGCTTCTTCTTCAATTCTTGCGGCTTCTGCTTCCTTAGCGGCGGCTAGCATTGCGGCTTCCGCCTCAGCTTTCTCCAAACTTTGTTTTCTGCGCTTGGCAATTTCTGTCAGCGAATCCTTGCGTGGTACACTGTACCGCCTACGCACCTCGGCTACTTCGGCAGGCGGTTGTGGTTTCGGATATTCGGGCAACTTTTGCTCTGCGGGTGAGGCAGAAGTCTGTGGTTCTGGTGTTAAACTACCCGATTTACTGTTGGCCTCACTTTCCGCAAGTCGTCTGATAATTTGCGCCCGCTGTTCCGGTGTCTTTGAGCGTCGCTGTGGTCTTATGGGTGAGAGTGAGTTATTACGGCTGACGCTGCGTCGTTCCGGTGGTTGAGGCGGTGGTCCACGTACACCTGCAACATAATGCACCGGCCCTGTGACGGCCGAAACCTGACGGCGCACCGGATGTGTTTGCTTCTCCATTTTGCGCGCCTTAGCCTCTTCCATATCGTCTACTTCTGATGAAGAGAATTGCGTAGAGGACTCATCATAGCCGCTGTGACGATGACGTGGCTGCAGTACTGGCGCTTCATTACGCTGCAGGCGCAGACTATGAACCATGCGACGACGTTCCTCAGCGTCTGTTGGCAATTGTATGCGATCACTTAATTTGCGATAACTCTGTAGAAGACGTTTGCGTTCATCGCTGTCGTGCAATTGTTTGTAGTGCAAGCGGTGTTCACGTTTTTCCCGCTCAAAATGACGCTTGTCCGCTTCGAAACGCTTGCGTTCCTCCTCAAAGCGGCGCATATTTTGCTCTAATCGGCTGAGGTTTTCATCGGCGGTCGAACGCCGTTGTGGCGGTGACAAATGTCGTTGACTCGCCTTGGGGGTTGGCGCAATGGGATTTGCTGTAAGCTCGCTTTCACTAGATTCATCGTTATTCCGCGGCGAGGAGAGGCTACGATGTTTGACGGTACGAATGAGTTCATCGGCTTCTGGGCTGGTGAGGCGTTCAGCTTCACGTGGCTGTGAAAGACTACGTGCCGCCGAGGTGGCAAATGTCTTGTCGCGGCGTCGTAAGATTTTGCTTTCGTGTGCAGACATGATGCCGGGAGGACGGATTTGCATGCGTACAGTTTGCACGCCGGCAGCTTCTTCAGAAGCTGTGGTACCGTCAATTGGACTGCTTTCATCCTCTGAGTAGCGACGTCGGCCATTCGGTTTTGCCGTTGGGTCGGGCGTCTTCTCACGATGCGGTCGATTCAGCTTTCGATGACGGCGGCGAACGCTGACACCCTCTGGCTGCACCGGCTGATCCATGATTTAGCGTCAAAAAGATTCGTTAAGGGTTTTAAAGGAAATTGATTAACCTAATATTGTTTTAGTTTACTCTTATTTTTTTTTTAGTTTTAAATATTGTTTTAGTTTACTTTTAATTTTTTTTTTAAATTTTGCAATTTACTTTTTCCGTTTTTACGTGCGATATTTTGTTTGACTTCAATTAATAATGTTTTCAATTTAAATTTATTTAATTTCAACACTTTGTTTTAAGCTATTTTTCTTTTCATCGCTGCTGCTTTCACTATCAATTGCCGGTTGGCATACAAATTACTAAAATAAGTTTTAATATTTTTATATTTCTGCTTTCACTACTTTCTCGCTTTCGGTCTTCGTTTTGCAAAATTTTGTTGCATGTTTTAGTGTTTGGTACATATGTACTTATAATTTAAAAATTTCTTGTCGCACTCTTCAAATGCGTCTATTTTTAATTGCACCCATAAAATTTCGACATCCTTTTCATTTTCTTTTATGTTTTTAAATTCTCAATACATTTTCACAGCCAGCCACTGAAATCCATCGTTTTTCTACACCACTGCTCTCAATGCTAAATTCTATAATTATAACTCGACCATTTTTGACACCGAAAGTTTTTGGAATCTGCTTATATGCACGAAATTTTTCCACAAATTTTTACACAATAACTTTCGCAGCTCCAGTATACCGCAAAACGCATACACGCCTTTTGAATACTTTGATTTAGATTTTGCAAAAATTATTGCAAAATACAAACAAAGTATTTGCATTATATTATNCATTTTCTTTTATGTTTTTAAATTCTCAATACATTTTCACAGCCAGCCACCGAAATCCATCGTTTTTCTACACCAATGCTCTCAATGCTAAATTCTATAATTATAACTCGACCATTTTTGACACCGAAAGTTTTTGGAATCTGCTTATAAGTATGCACGAAATTTTTTCACAAATTTTTACACAATAACTTTCGCAGCTCCAGTATACCGCAAAACTCATACACGTCTTTTGCATACTTTGATTTAGATTTTGCATTATATTAAACTTAATAAGCATATATATGTAAATATGTAATTATTTCAATATTAAGTATTTGTTCAAATAATTTTTAGCCACCGATTCGTTTGCCCGAAGTGTGCTCTTCGTCGTCTGAAAAAATACTGATTTTCAGTTGCCTTTGCTATGTTGGCGAACTGGCTTTGGGGAAATGGAAAATTACCCGAACTCTCTCTGCTTCTGTTTTGGTCTTTTGTCATACGTCATGATCAGCTGTTAAATATGGTTTTAATTTGACTTGCACTCTCAGTTTATCTTATGATGGATGCTTTTTTCATTCAAAAAGAAGAAATAAACACATTGGATAATGTGTATATTTTACTCTTGCCACATTGCATCCAATTGTTTGCCATTGTTTGTATAAATAGTAGATGCGGGTAATTGGCTGATACTTATGGGTAGTGTGAAACTCATTAACCATTTGCGCCATTTAGTCATATTTTGAGATATATATTTTGATATCTAATTGTGTAATTTTTTTTTGTGGCAGAAACACCTGCCACTTTGAATTTTCTTCCGGTTATAGCAAAACAAGAAGAAACATATGAATGTATGTATACATACTTGTGGAAATCGTATCTGCGCACGTATGCACCTCGCGCAGAAATCAAATATGTACAGAGATATGTATCATTGAGATTTCATATTCATTTCATTTCATTTCATTTCATTTATTATAAGACGAGATATTTACGGGTTTGCGTTTTAATTAATTTAAAAATATTGACAAACGTTAATTAATGCCGCCCGCATGTTTTTAACATTATAAGGCCTGTTTATCAAGTTTGTTTTAAAATGTATCTGCCCGTTTAAAACAAATTTTGTTCTGAAAAAATGTGTTTAAAGAGCAGGTGAATTTTAAAAACCTACATAAGAAAACGGCACTAAACCTATTAAATTTTTCTGTGCAATAATACTTATTAAAAATTTGAAAGGAAACCAATTTTTTTAGCTCTCAATGCACTTACACCAGTTTTAAAAATAGCATATTATAATTAATCAAGACAAAAGGAAAGTCTGAATTACTGTAGACATTAGCTTTAACGAAATGGATTTTCAATGTACAATAAAATAATAGATATATGGATTCACGAATAAAAAGGATACGAAAATAAGAAAAAAAATCCGCAGCTGTGCTTTAAATGATGTTGTTGTAGTTTATCGTACAACAAAAAAAAACATTAACAACTTCTAAACTTTGTGAAAAACTTAGGAAAATTCAATAAATTTGCATACAAATTCACAACATTTCTCTATAAGGATTTTGAGTGTGTTGTTTTGTAGTCCATTAATTTTAGTACAATAAAAGACAAGTTTCAAGTTGCTGAAAATAGCGTTGATTTTAGAAAATTTTTTACTGACACCATATAAAAGAAATGGTGAAAGTTCTCAGAACCTTTCGGCTTAAATTCAGAATCTATTGCGAGATTCGTACATACATGGCGTATCAGTAACATTCTGTAGTGCTCATGTTTCACAACCTATTTATTAATCCATCGAAATTTGTGGCAAAAGAACGGGCTTTAGTAGAAATAAAAAACTTTAAAAATTTTGATTTTTAGAGGATTTCAAACTGCACTGAAATGCTTTTAAACTGATAAAAAATATATAATTCGCCCCTCCCAAAACCATTTTAATCGTTATTTTACATACAATAATTTTAAGCTTAAGATTACACGACTTGTGAATCGCCTAAATACAGATCGGTAGTTTACCTAAATTAAGTTTGTGTGCATCGGCGAGTTTTGTGTCAAGTTAGCGTCCTACAGTCTAATAAAAAACTGAAAATTCACTTTGAGGCTCTAAAACTTCAACACTAAATATCTCAAAATTTTTAAGTGATACGGCTTGTCTGAAAACGGTTACGTAATCTACAGCCCAAATTAAAGCTTACGTATTCGACCGTTTAGCTGTGATATTTCGAATCTTTAAAATTTGCCGACGTTGTTTATGTGTGTGGACTTATTATTTTAGCTAAGTTTCTTTTGATGACTTGATCAAAAAGTAGATATCCGTGTCTTATTGACAAGCCCAACTCCTTTTTTTAACAAAAAAAAAGCGGCTCATATGTTTGCACAAATACTCCACATGTTTTCTGTATGCAAGTATGTTGGAGGCGCGCGCACAAACCACTGCTCGCTCAAAATTACCCTACTGAAAATCTGACTAGCTCAGAACTAGCGTAGAACTAGACTCTGTGCCGATAATACTATTTCTAGTTCAATACCCAAGCAATGCTTTCAACTGTCCAGTTTTACACGGCGATGCCATTGGCGGTGGCAATTGTCGCCCAGTGCATTACTTTGCAACTAATTCTTAAACGGTTCCATTTTGGACATTTTTTTTAAGTTTCAATTTTTGAATATTTTTTTAGTTTTTTCTTTTATTTTACAGGTTCCATTTTTGTTACATATTTTATTTNGCATTTGCACATTTACATCGCAAGTTTCAACTGACCCCGCTCTGCATCCGTTTTGCACTAGTTCTAACTAGACTGTCCCTAAATTTTACTACGGGGTATGTACATATGTATGTATTTTCATACTAAAAATATTTTTGAGCTTTTGCATTATTTCCGTTCATCACTCTGTGAAAGCTTTTGTCATTTGGGTTCTAAGATTGACTATTAAAAAGGCAAAAAGCGTGTCAAGCATTTTGGCAAAAGTATTGGATGTGAGAAAATATTTGTATTCGATAACAATGACGAAAATACTTGTGCGTAAATTTCTCCCTAAGCAAAATCGTACAGGAACTTTTTTGATGCAACCAGCGTTGTCGAATTGACGATTTCGTCGTCATTTTAACGTTTTTAGCTCAATGACGTTTTGACGATTTTTCCCCCGTAATCACGATTTTTTATTTTAGTTTTTCCTCTAAATTACATATGTATTTATGTAAAAATATTGTTACAGGAAAGCGTAATCCAAAATACAACCATGTATTTATCTAGTTTTGTTCTACAACCGTGCTTTTAGTTATATTAAATTTGTTCTAGAATTGTAACCAAACCGTTAATTTTCACTGCTGACCTGATTTGAAAGAAACCGAAAAGTTGGAGGGAATTTGTTCAGTTCAAAATTATCTACTCAGTTAATAACGTGGGTCTTCACAACCATTTTGGTAGTTTTGGTAAATTGCTGGTTGCCACTCGGTAATTTTATCAACTGTGAACGTCCTTTTCAGGTTTCTTCTTGTTAGTCTGGTAAACTATGTTTATCAACTGCGGATTCATAGCTTTTTTCCTAAAAAAAAAGTAAATTGTAACAGAAAATTTATAGAATTTTACTTACTTATGCGTTATGCGTTTCGGCAGCTTGCAGATTTGAAATTGAATAAATATCGAACGGCTGATTCCAGCTTACCAACTACCAGAAAAATTGTCAATCTGCCTTCACGATAATTCGGTAAGCGGTAAACCGATGATAAAATAATTTTACACAAACAAAATACATTGGGAGTACCAAGCTCGGTGTGAAGACGCCTACTTTAAAACTGGATCAAAATCTTCAAAAACTTCAAACCAGTGGAGTTCAACTATTTAAAAGCAGTTGCGTTTTAAATTGTAATTTTAAATTGTCGTTAGCAATTGCCAATCCAATTTTATTAACCCATATGCAATGTGGGTTCCATTTGGTTTTGTAATGTGGGGCCATATTTTGGCCGTATGCATAAAACATAAGCAAATGCTTTTTCTTAAAATTTTAGGCCTTTTACTCAATTTGTTCAAATAGATTAAAGTTAAAGGTATGCAATTTTAGAAAACGCAATTGCTTGGATTTTTTACACATACGACTCATTGTAGTTATGTAGTTCCTTTGTATTTTTTATTTTGTTAAAAAAATCCAATCCGAAATTACGATTTTTAGGGTAAAGTGATGATTTTCCAGCGAAAGCTTTCGGCAACGCTGGATGCAACCTTTAAGGCGGTTTCACCGTGTTGCCGTTTCAGCCCTTTGGTGGCTAGATTTAGCTACCACATATTTTTTTTGGCCACATAAATTTAAAATTGCCCCTACCCATTTTTTTAGCCCCTTGGAGAATTTATTCATATTTGGCATGAAAAAGTTGTATATACTTAATTTGATCAATTTTTTTTAAATTTATTTATGTAAGAGATGAATTTTTAAACTAAGAAAGATATACATATATGTATTGTATGTACCTTACGTTTTCATACATATATACTGTAAAAGTGTTAGGGCTGTAAACTATCTGTAGATATCTATTAACGATTTAACTATAGTTTAAAATAGATATGTTTACGGCCCTTAATATGCTTAATTTGTTAAATGGCCAATCAAGTCGATTGACCGTGTATGTTCTTGTGGTGTGATTGTACGAGATGCTGGTGCGACTTCAAAAACTATTTGAAAATTTTATGACTGTACCAGCATGCTGGTGTCGTGAGTGGTGAAATTAGCTAAATTTTCTAAGTAAAAAGTATTTAGGCGGAAATTTCTTGCACTATATGAGTCAAAGACGTGTGTGTAGTGGATTAAGTTCCCGACTTTGCAGTTGTGAATTAAAAAAAAAAAAACAATGTTTAACAAAACGATAAAAAGATTATGAAATTTCGGCTCTAATCATTTCGATCTTTCCTCGACCTCATTTGTAATGAAATGAAAGGTGGGGTTGAGTAGCGCTCACAACTATTTCGGGATATTCCGTCCAAAGGGGTGGCCCGATCCAAAAAAAAATTCCACACACTTGTAGTCAAGAGTCTACGCATTATTTTAACACTCACTTTTGTAAATTTTGGTCACTAATTTATTTACAAATTTGAAATATGCCCTTTTTTGTAAAATTCGGAAATTAGCGTACATTTATCACTCCTATTCTCCTTAAAGCAGTCACTTCACCAATTTTTGTATTCCCCTTCACTTTACACTTTACTCGATTAGTTATAACTTGCTTTACGACTTTAATATTAACCAATTAATCACAATTCATTAAATAAAAACACCTTCAAAATAACACGTCTGACTTTGGTTGCATGTGCATTCTGCAATATGCAGAAAGGTGTTCTCTGCAAAAGGTGTTCAGCCCCCCTTCTTTGGCAACACAGAAAGGAGAATTCTACTGCCTGAGGGTTATAATCCCTAAGTGCGGCCGAAGGCCGCCTACGCAGAAAGGTGTTCTCTGCAAAAGGTGTTCAGCCCCCTTCTTTAGCAATACAGAAAGGAGAATTCTACTACCTGAGGGTTATAATCCCTAAGTGCGGCCGAAGGCCGCCTACGCAGAAAGGAATTCTACGCAAAAATACATTTGTTAAAATTAACATTTTTTTTTATAAAAACTTGTTTTTTCTATTTTTAATTAACTTTTATTCTTTATTCAAAATCACCCGATATCTAATTTGGCATAATTTCTTTTATTAAAAAATCCCACGGTTTCTGTTAGTTGGGTCATATTCCACTTCAAACTGCTCAGTTTGCCTAAGAAAATTCCGTTTTTCCCCCT
Source organism: Rhagoletis zephyria (assembly GCF_001687245.7). NCBI lineage: Eukaryota > Metazoa > Arthropoda > Insecta > Diptera > Tephritidae > Rhagoletis > Rhagoletis zephyria. The sequence continues at coordinate 161,825 of NW_016157897.1, forward strand.
TTTTCAAACGGTTCCCTAGGGGAATGTGGGAGGAGCCCAAGGGGGGAGTACGCCTTTTTAGAAATCGGGGACTGCCCCCTTTCTAGTGGGGGTGTTTGCTACCATTTTTAGCCACAACGACTTTTTTAGCTCTTTTTTAGCCCTTTTTTTTAAAAGGAATTTGGCTACCACTAAAAAGAATTCGCGGCAACGCTGCTCCGGACACTTTTTGTTAGCAGTAATTTTACGCGTTCCTTTCCCACTCTGTCTCACTGCGAGGGCGACAAAAATGTGCTGAAAACTCTGTTTTCGAACCAAATTGGTTTTGATATTCTGTCCGAACGACTTGATGATTCGGGTTGCCGCATTTTCCTTTCCGCCCTTATAGTGGAATTACAGCGCAACAGTGACAGCGGCAGCATCGCTGTTAGTTATCAACAGTTCTTTGTTGCATTATTAGGTTCTTTCCCGGACGCAACGCGGGATCCCGCGGTTGCCCAAAACAACCCAGAAATCATTCCCGTACTCAACAAAATGGGTAATAGAGAGCAAAATATCGAACATATTGGATCGTAAGTATCTTCTTCTTCCTGCCCGAAACAGGAAAATGGATAAAGTTTCAAAGTGCATATCAGCAGTTTTGTGTTTGCATGTTGCCTGTATTTACTTGGTGCTTTTAAGGAATACTGAATGGCCTGTTGATGTATTTTCAATCTTTATATACTTAAAATCAAATTTGTGAAACCAAAATTCAATTTCCAAGAGCTTGCATTTAAGTGACAAAAGCAAAAAACGTGAATCAGCTGTTTCCCAAATTCTGGGCACGAAATGTGGTTTTTTGCGTTCCCGTAATTCTGGATTATGTTCCATTTTTGAGAGCAAACTTTTCGCTTATTCTCTAAATACCGGATCCGGTCCGGATTGTTAGGGAAATAACCTATTGCCGCTTAATAACAATGCGAGCTGTAGAAAATTAAAAAAAAAATGTTTTTCAAAGCACCGATAGTTGTTATTATTATTCTTATACACCAGTGTGCTTACTATTTACTTAAGTTGGTGACTCGGAAATCGTCGTTTTCGTTGAAATAGTATAGTATTCTTAAAAATCAATATTTTTTGATCATAGAACTCTGTTTCTTTTCAGGACACGTCCAATGATAACACTCCTTTGCTTATTTACAATTTTTTATGCATCCTCCCCATATTGAATTTTCTGGGGTTTTAGGGGACACATAAAAAATTTATAATTAAAAAAAATGGTTAGGTAAGCTATTGGGTATTATTATTGAAAGTCTCCTGAAGAGAAACTAAGTTTTCCGATTGAAAAATATGGATTTTCAAGAATTCTAAACCATTTCTATGAAAAATTGTTTTTTTTTTTTATATACAAAATACATGGAAAACTTTGAGCGACCACTAGCTATTTTTTGATTTAAAAAAAAAATGGGTATAAGATTTTCGGTATTAAAATTCCAGCTTAACTTATTTTGGACCACCCTAATGCACACGCACGCATACATATGTATACAAATAAAAACGTATATTTTACTTTATTGCCTAACTGTTTAACATCAACAAATTCTATCATTCTAAATTTAAAAAATATATATATATACCATTTAACTGAGTAAAATGAGACTAATGCTCTCAAAATTCTGTAATTATTGGGACCTAGATAAAAAAATGTGACAGTTATGGAATTTATTTTTGTATAATTTAGTGGTTGGAAGTATTAATTTTATATTTATTTCATTTGTTTACAAATAAGATTGCTCTTATAAATTCGATTCGAAAATATGGCAACAATTTCATATTACAATATTCTAAAATAATTTATGAAATGCATTTTGTAATTTCATTGGATATGCATACATATGTATGTCCATACATATATAGTTAGTCTCAAGTGCAATTTATAAATGTATGAACATACATATAATTGTCGTCATCAACTCGTTCGGCGCACAGTGGTGCAAATGTGACATTTATTATTCAAAAAGAACTTGAGTCTAATATTTATGACGGATTTTAAAGTTTTTTGTAATTGGAAGAAATGTAGATAATTAAAATTAATTCGCCTGTTCTTGCTAATGAATGTTATAAATAAACATTTTTTAAAACAATTATAGGATTCCATTAAAACTAAAAAATTGCGCATTTCAAATTTATATTTAAACAAGTTTTTACCAAAATTAAGGGTTGTTTTTTTTGCTTTTTGACTGGTTTTAGGTATGCAGTTTTATAGCCACTAAATATCAGTAATAATAACACTGTACCTACGAAACTTTAAATTTTTTGAATTGATGAAAACACATTTTTCTGAAAGTCTGGATTGTATACAAAAGAGTAGTTTCTAAGTTTTCCCAGGTTGGCGGTATTAAACATTATTTTCTGTTAAAGTTTGTGGTTGCGGAGCTGAATTAAAAACAACTGAAATTGGTTTGAATACCAATAACAAAGCCCCCGGGGGGTTTGGGAATCCGAAGATTCTGAATTTGCAATTTATTTATACAAAAAACGGCCGCTAGGATGCGCTTTGGAGCCATAAATGGAAGAAACATGAAGGAAAAGTGCAAACAATGTTTCTCTGCGATCTCACTAAATTATGCTTATTAATTTTTTTTGCACCAAAGTACACTCAGCGGCTATTTTTGGTATCCTTCCTTCTATTTTAAATATTTTAAATGCTACTACTAAAACTGAGAAATATATTTTTTTATATACATTCCAGATTTTAAGAAAAACTTGGTTTCATCTATTCCCAAGCCGACTCCCGAACAGTGTAAAGTGCAAAGTTTCATGTGTTAAGAAATTTTAATATTTTATGTACAAAAAAATAAAAAATAAAAAATTTATGTATGTACTATATTAAAAATCAACGTGAATTCTTTGCCACTTGAAAGCTGTACTTTATTATACTAAAATTTAACGGCCTATAAAACTGGCAATTTTTCTAAAAATTCAAAATCTTTAATTTTGGTGAACAATTATTTATAACATTTGCAATTTTTTTGGTGTGGATTTTTTTTCATTGCTACTTTGCACTAAAAATTAAAAAAAAAAAAAAACAAATAAAAATTTAAAAAAGTAGCTTCTCAAACCTCATAAGAATTTAGTAACATTAAAAACGAAAACAAAATTTAACACCGTCAAGAATTGTGAGCTGAAGGCCTTTATTCAGTAAATTTCCCCTTTGCACCACTGTGCGTCGTCTTTTATAGATGCATATGTATATATATATATGTATTTCAAAATTTTACAGGCGAATCAAAACGCTTTTGGAATGTCCATTAGTGTATACATAGCAAACATATGCTTTCCGGGCTGTTTTTAACTATATGACAACGAACTTCGTAGTATCGTAGTATGTGAGTAAACTAATGAAATATCTTTACAATGCATTTCCAAAAAAATTTCATTCTGGATATTTTACATTAGTGACAACGATATGTGTGCAATTTTTGACGGCTTACAATTTTATGTAATTCTTATATCTCCAAAGGCAACACCAATAACCTCGATAATATTAAAGTGCAAAAGCTGAAGCTGTCTTTTGTTGTAATCTGTTGAGAAAAATATAGTAAGAAATACAGTAGTGATCCTTTCCCAAGTATAGTTTTTTGGGATCTCCGCCAAATAGGAAATTTTGTGTTAATACACATAATAAAAGAACGTGTGGGATATTTATTTTATGCAGTATTTTCCGTTTAGCTGCCTATTCGCTTAGGTTCATTTTCCGCTAACGAAATTTTCTCTCTCAGATGCATTTCCGCTTAGCTACCCTTTTCCGTTTGATAACCCTGTTTTTGAGTAAGTTTACTTCTATTTGTGCGAAAAATATTTCGCTTGTCAGCGCTAAACTTGTTTCAAAGGTTATTTTTGGTTACAACATATCCCTCTTTTTGCGAACCTGTGCGATGTACCCTCATCTGAAATCAGTAGTGGCGATGAAGAGCCAAAATAAAATAATAATGTCCCAATAGCTACTAGTGTTAAAGAGGCCTTATTCGCATTAAATACTTAAAAAAAATTTTGATAAAAAACAGTGTTGAAAAAAATTTTAAAATTTGAAACAAAACAAATCACGTTGCTGCACTTTTCGCATAAGTTCACAAAATTATTTGCAGTGGAAGTAAATGCAGCTCGCTTAGTGAAGATCTGCACGAGTGAATTCATTTGAAAATTGATCAATTTTTTGTGATGAGTTTTTTTAGTTTTGTTTCCACAAATTGATCGCGCTCCATAGTACTTTGGTTCATTGATAAATTATTTCGAATTGCTGGCGTTGTTATTGAGGAAATTAATTTTCCGGTAGGTGCAAAATTCCGAAATCAATTTGCAGTGTAGCAAAAGAAAATAAATACCTGCGCGCTGGGGAAACTAACAATGTGGAAATGTAAATACAACAACAATACCAGCAATGTGTTATTGGCAAATTTCGTAAGTTTGCATGAGTAGTGAAATGAATAAAGCAACCAGTGAAATGAGAATGAAAACACTGTTCAGAAAAGTTATCAAACATGAATTTAATTAATGGGTTAACATTTGTTTTACCATGGGATTGAGACTGATGTTAAAAACTAACAGATGGATGCAGAGAAGGATGCCGATGTTTATGCCACTTCTACGGTATTTAAAAAGAATCGAGCACCTGTTGAAGGCATTCAAGGTGGCACTCTACCTAAGTATATATGAATCCATGAGAACGAGAACAACCATTTTAACGATTTTTTTTAACACTTTTTTGGCAAAATCTAAGAAGTTTCTTACAAAAATCTGTTGAAGCGTAAATATGACATCACGAGAAATCTAAATGGGGCTTACTATCACTTTGCATTTCCTTTCCAGCTATGCATTTTCCGTAAAACTTCCTCTTTTTTGCAAAAAAATATAATTAGCCTACTCTCGATTTATTTGCTTTTTGTGCGAGCAAATAAAATTTTTAATACTTGCTCAGTAAAATTAGAATTTTTCTCAAAAAAATGTGTATTTAGTAGCGAACTTTTGATGCAGTTTACTTCTATTCGACACGTAGATCATGGATCCACAGTCTTGACCCTAAATTTCGTATGGAAACATTCCACCATCTTGGATTTAATGTGTTTTTTTTTGGATTTTGGCAATTCGCAATCTTATCTTGCATTTTTCGTAAAAATGGTTCAATAAAAATTTGTAGAGAATTTAATTTCCCATATTAAAATATATTTGTTTTGTAAATAACTAGCAAAAACTAAGAAAAAATTTTACATTGTCACGGTTTTCGCAATTTTTCACCAATTCTTATATAAAAATACGTAGCGTATTCAAATGCCAAAGTTGTAGAGAGTTTCAATTTCCACAACTTTTGTACGAACATTTTTTTGTGCGACGCTTAGATCACGACCGAGAACATGTGACCGAGGGAAGCGGTGTAAAATTCATTTCCACATCACGTCAATCGGTACAGTACTACGGCCACAATTCTATAGGACGGATTACAAAGATTAATAACTTAAAATTATCAAATAAAAATGTAGGTATGTATATGTTTTTGAGGTTGCTGATTACGAACCTAGAGCATGATTTTAAAAATTCATAACGGCGAATCCAATATGGCGGCCAAAAAATTAAAATCGATTCACTCCGCTTGAAACGTTTTCCTCTGAGATTCTTGGGGAAGCTTATTACGAATCTGAGGTCAGATTGGAAAAATTCAAAATGGCGGACCCAATATGGCAGAAAAAAAATTAAGTCAATCCGATTCACTTGAGATGTTTTCCACGGGGGTTGTAGTGGTTGGTGTTTAAGAATCTGAAGTTAACGTTAAGACGTATACGACGCGGGCGAGGCGATGAGATGATCTGAAATTTTATCTACTGGGCAGCAAACATATTGACTTTCTGACCTTAACAAATACCCGAACTCATAGATTTCGGAGTTACGAGAAGTATTAGAATTAGAATTGTGTCTATCTAATATATCAAGAAACACAGAAAACTTTGGCAACCGAGTCTACAAATTGGTCTGTAAATTTATTGTCAATGAAATCTAATGAACTTGTTAATGAATTGTATATCGTCACCTAAGGGCGAAAAGGTGTCAGGTCCATGTTTTGAAATTGTTCAGGAGAGACGAAAAATCGATGTAGTTTCGTATTACCTGCCATTCTGCATCAAAAACTAATTATCGAAAAAATGGACTTGGCACATTTTCAGCTTTAGGTAGCGATGTGTGTGTAACTTGAATTCTATTGCATGGGCCCCGCGTTTTTCATTTTAAATCTCATAAATTGATTAGGTATAACTACATGTGTATAACTCGGTAGCCGCTGCACCAATTTCCCTCAAAGCACGGTTGTTGGCCTTAGTACAGCATATCAAATGGCTTAAAATTGGACAATAACCACCGGTTTACCGTAGCAAATTTTTCCACCGTCACACCACGGAGAAAAAAGTTACCGATTGGCAGAGGCACTTAGTGCAAAATGTTTGCCTTTTTATTATTAGGAATGCTCCGTAATAGGTTTTGTAAGTTTCCTCGAATTCAAATCGCACAATTTGCAAAACAGGACTGACTAACTGGAAATTTTCGAGTAGCCTTGGCTAAAAGTATTTATTAACTTTCTCGTTTCAAAGCGTTTATTAAGTAGAAAATTACAACAAATCCAATGAGCTAGTATATAAAAACAGTAATAATATTTCGCAGTTCCACCCCTTGATTTGATTAGAGCAGCAATCCTTTAGGCCCATGCCAAGCGGCACGGGATTTTTAAGAACGTTGCGGGAAGCACAGAAAAAACTTCGATGAAAAAAATATTTGTTCGTGGGTTCAAAACTACTCTATCTTTTAAGTTGGAACCAAGAATACACACCCACAAAATTTCATTGAAATCGGTTAAGGGGCTTCGGAGATTAGCGTAAAGGAACACATTGACTCGGGATTTTTTTATATTAAGATAGCTCGTTGTATAATTACAAGCATATAAATCAAAATTTCAAGATTTGTGTGAAAATTTGAAAAACTGCAAACTTCAACAAAGTTGCATCAAAGCTCTTACCTTTTTAATCAAAACTTAAAAATTCCGAGTTTTTGAATTTTTTGTTTGCTGGCGCTGTTAATCAAATCGATACGGTTCGTGGTTCGGTTCAAAGCCCCAAAAAAGCGACGGACGGTTCGGTTCAAAACCGGTTTGCAGCCCTGCTAACCAGACATTTGTATGCGTATAAAAATATGAATGATTTGAAAATATACCAAAAAGTAGAAATATTTCCATAACCGTTCATTACCATTCTTATTAATTTTTATTATAAGAGCGTATTTTACGAAAACATTTGTATTCAACGGTTAAAATAAATTAATAAGTCCTGGCTTAATCAGTATTACCCCGATATATTACATGATTAAAGAGATGAAATATAGCAGAATGCCCGCTTCTGCAAAAATTCGCACAAATTAGCCATAAATTGTGTAATGCATTAATATTAACGCAATATATTAATTTCACGTTAGGGGGATAAATATTTAGATGTCTCAAAAGCGCTCAAAGTTTTCATGTATTTTATATTGGGATAAACAACTTGAAATGGTATAGAATTCTTGAAAATCAATTTTTTTCGACGGTTGTCCTCAGCAGGCTTCGATAATAATACCCAATTGTTTATTTAACCATTTCTTATTGGTCCTACCCATTGCATTTTCCGGCGGTTTTTGTTTACAGACCTATGACAAATAGTTGCTATGAATAAGTGGTTAAATAAAAACTTAGGTATTATTATGGGGAATGTCCTAAAGAGAAAAAGTATTTTCCGATAAAAAAATTCTATACCATTTCTACGAAAACTTGTTTTTTTTTCATATAAAATGCATGTCTTATGTACATGCATACATACATCTGTATGTATATAGATAAGTAGATATTTATATGTACATATATGTGTATATAAAAATAATAGAAAATTCCTAACCATTTGACACTTTTAAAAACGTCATCGTGCGTGGGCGGTTAATCGCAATTTTGTGTTGCCGCTAATCTCGACATGTTTATGGACATATGCATATATAAGTGGCCTACCTGTCTACATAGTACAAATTATTTTCAGACAAAAATGCTCGGTATTACTAAATAATTTGTTTGTTTCATTTGTAAAGAAGTATTTCTATTATGTCTGAAAATCTATAAAAAATACGAGTATTGTAATTGTGCACACTTTCATATTAAAGGCTTAAAAATAATGACTTTATTGCACATTTCTAATTGTTTATACGCAATACAGTTGCGGTTAAGTCAATCGGTCAAAGCGGCTCATAAAATTCAAAATTGTTATTATTCCATAAAATCTTAATTCATCCATCTTCAACTGCAAATTTATAGCACTACAATTATAGCTGCTAGTGAGCAGTATAATTAGTGATTTCTATAAAAATTGTTGGCTTTCGGAGTTGAAAAGATCGGAACTGTTTACTTTGGAACAAAGGTTTGCAATACAATTAAAAAAAAGCTTTTCAGCTTAGATATTTTTTATATTAATGTTTAGATATTTATTATATTATATTTATTTTATTTATATTTATTTAGATATTTATCATGATATTGTGTACAAAAGTCCGCAAAGGAGTAAAAGCACTCAAGAAAACTCAATAAATATTTCACTAAGTTTGACGGAATAAAACTTTTATTTCATTGAAAATGAACTTATGTATGTAAATACAAAATAATTGATTTTACTGCAGATATGTTGGAATGAATATTTTATATCTCTTTAAGTATCTTTAGTTAAGATTTGCATTTGCATAAATTTTCTACATGAGAAGAGAATTATATAAAGAAATTTTGAAAATTTTCAGATACAATTACAATACAAAATACAAGTGACCCATTTTAGTAAACCTTCCTGGTTTTTCTGACTTCGGTAAATCAAGAAATCAAAAACCTACCCTTTAGTGCAACAACAGCGCACAAGCTCTTCAAAAACCATCGCAAAATCACCCTAATTGCCTGTTCAACTGCAACCTTTGAGGACGTTTGTACAATATATTAGCGGTACTCACTTTCCGTAGCATTTTAGGCGTAAAGTTGCTACGTAGCAGTCTAGCATGCTTTTGTTGTTCGAAGAGCAACAAAACATGTGGTAGATTGCTACGTAGCAACTTTACACCTAAAATGCTACTCAACGTGAGCCTCCCCTATTATATTACAACTTTTCAGTGTAAATGTACAATATATTGTATATTTTTTTAACACTCGGGAAAAATATTTTAAATCATGATAGTTTAATTTTAGAATTTTTATATGATGAAATGCTTTTTATATTTCCATACTATGTGCTCTTATTAGCGATTTTACTTGACTTTTACGTCCTTTTTGTACAGTAGATTACCACAACTTGTCACTGGAATTTTATAAAATGGTCTACATTTAAATTAACATATTTTTGAAACGTTTTCGATTTTGAAATTTACGTAAACTACTCGGGACATTCCAAAACTTCATAAAGTTTAATTTGTTTTCAAAAATATTAATAAGATTTTTAGTAGCACGCTTCCAATGTTACAAAAAATTAAATATACAATATATTGTACAAATGCAGGGAAACGGTTTATTTTTTCATGATTGCATCTAATCCTAATTAGTATGGGTGTAGAGTTTTGCGGTAACATACATAAAAAAAAACGACGACATCTTTGTTAAGCCCAAATTGTGGCAAGGCCTCCTGTTTTTGCTCTTTATAGTTTCAAACTTTGTAAAACATTTATAAAAATTCGACGAAAAAAATCAGCAGCATTTAATAGTATTATTTTTCGGTATAGAACAATCCTAGGGGGTGAGAACATACAAAATCGACTTTAATTTTTTTTTGGACCACCCTAGTATGCAAACTCTTGGCTAGTGCTGCCGCCAAAAGTTGATATTCTGACGGAAAAAATTCAGGGCATCGGCCCGAAGTGTTTATATTTTTAAACGCTAGATTCTTTCGGTTCGTACAAAAAATGTTCCATTCGGTTCAAAATGAAAATCCACTAAAGCATTATTTGGAGCTTTGTATTACCCCACTTTTTTTTTAATTTAACCCATATGTAAAACTGCAAAACTTTTTTTGTTTGATGTTCCAAACTAAAAAACAAGCTTATTCAAATGTTTTCTATTTTTGTTCATTGTGAAAATCGTAGATAATAATAATAACCGAGGCCTGCGAAATTGTTTCATTATATTTTATAAGGTGTTGTAACGTATTTTCGTATATAATTTTAGTTTCTTGGCAGAATCACCTTTGCCAACAAGTGCTATTTTGGACTGAGTAGGCAATTCAGTAGTAAAGTCCGCTCTCGACGTACGAAAAGCACACTCTATAAGTCACTAATCATACCCGTGCTGGTATATGGCAGAGAAACATGGACAATGACAACATCCAATCAGGCGGCTCTTGGAGTAGTCGAGAGAAAGATTTTGCGGAACGGGCCTTTACGCGTTGGCAACGACGAGTACCGCAGACGATGGAACGATGAGCTGTATACTACTCACGGTCGAGCAGTTTAGGAGTGCGATCACAAACACCGTGATACGAGATTTTTATATACATACTAGATTTTTGTATGAAACTTTTACGTTGAGCGAAGTTGAATTAAACCAATGTATAAAAAAGACATAACTTACGAATTCATTGAATCGTGTAAGCATTTGAAAGCGAAATTGTACATACAACGAAATGGAACTGCTAAACAAAATAAAATCGGGCGATTGGAGAAAATGGCTCCAGTGACGTATGAAAGATCTTTCAAAAAAAAAATTATAAATTCCAGTACATGTGAAATAGTTCGGCAAATGGCATTTCATGGGGCAGAAGAACTAGGGGTGGGTAGTGGGGGGTTGAAATTCGATTTTTTCCGAATTTCGAACATTGTCCAACCATTCGATTATTCGATTCGAAATTTGGTGGTGCGAATTCGATTTAGTTCGAATTTTTTCAAAAAAAAAAAATTCTGAAACTTTAAAAGTTTGTAAGAATGACAACTCAAATCGAAAAAGAGATTCAGATGAACTTATATTAATATGATTAACTATCCATATCGCTCTTTTTTGCTTCACAACCAAAAATAAATACAAATAATTTTTTTTTTTTCAAAAAAATATCTAAAAATCCAAAAATTTGGCAAATGTAGCATATTGAAACAAATTTTTTGGGGCATATGACATGATTTCATTTATTTTTCTTGCTTAAAAAAAAAAACAGAAATTTTTGCATACTTCTCGTTACATACATATACAATCATACGTACGTTTATTAAAAAAGTCTTACATTGAATGACAACGTATGATTTTGCTTTTTAAAGCGAGATCTTTAAGTAAACAATTAACAAAATATATAATAGGGCATGAAGAGTTCTTTCCAGCCATATTTTTGGTTTGTCCATAGCTGAACGGCCGGTAATTTTGACTCATGCAAAAAATTTCACTTGACATTTGACATCAGTGTTGGAAAATGGAATGTCAATCACCTGCCACAAAAAATTTGACAACAGTCTTTGACATGCACTGCGATATCTACATTTGGTGATGTANTATAATAGGGCATGAAGAGTTCTTTCCAGCCACATTTTTGGTTTGTCCATAGCTGAACGGCCGGTAATTTTGACTCATGCAAAAAATTTCACTTGACATTTGACATCAGTGTTGGAAAATGGAATGTCAATC